>NW_013666327.1:306031-314088 GCF_000517525.1 Limulus polyphemus | reverse complement strand
TATATATATATATATAAAAAAAAAATCTCATTACCCATTTAAGCCGTCTCCAGCCATTATTGAACTAACGCTATATAGCAACATACTCAGTCAATATTTATAAAAATGATTTATGTTCATAAATATCAGACAAAGCATAAACATTCACTAAGGCAAACATGAAACTATGAAAAGTAATACTGCATGTTTATAGTTAAGCACAAAGCTACACAATGGGCTGTCTGTGCTCTGCCCATCATCTGGCCGGTTTATAGAGTTATAAATCCGCAGATATATCGCTGTGCCACTGGGGGGAGCATATATTAAAAGTAAACTAAATTGCTATAACTCATCCCTTCTAATTTGATGTTACCTGTGTCGCATAAACATACAAATAACACTTAATCAGTATGGCCACATCTTGTCTACTCACAACTATATTATTAGTAAAAACCAAACCAGACCAAAATATCTCAACACTTTCAAGATAATAATTAATTAAAAGTCTCCTGTAAACAAATAATATCAAACTTAATACAAAATAAGCTAAAAAGCTAAAAAATTTACCAACGTTTCGTAATCTACTCTTAAATGAAGCTAGTCGTATTAACGAAAGTGAAAAACAGGGAAATTTTACGTATTGGGGGAGTTTCATCTTTGACTTACTCTGTGAGTGTCAGAAAATCCCTTTTCGCCCTCCATCTTAAGAATCAATAATGTCAACGTCCATAGAAGCATAACGCAATTTCCCAGCACGAACAGAATGTTTCGTAGTCTTTAATGAATCATGAAACTGATCATTTGGAAGAAGGTAAAATACAATTTCAATCTGTTGAGACTGAAGCGATTGCTGACCATTTGATATGTCACGCGCCCTCTTCGTCTAAAGTATAACGCCATAGGCTAAATGCAGTAAGCACAGAATTATCGCTCAGAATATTATTTGTAGCTTGAATATCAGAGATAACATCAGGTGGAAAATCCACAGAAAGCACAGAAGAATGTTGAACCACTGAACCAGGATTGTCAGCACCAAAAGAGGTTCTTTTGACTCTTCACACGTTAGTACAATTAAATCTGACGTGATCTTAGGCATAGCACAGACGACAAATCAGAATCAAATAATCTCTGTGAAAATTTTTTTCCCTCATAATATTGCATTTATTTTTAAATTATGTTCAGTGCGAATGAAAACACTTATTCCTAGAGGTTCAATTCTGTTTATAACTTAAGACAAGTAATTATTTGCATGCAAGTCAACTCTTAATATCGCAATTAAATTAATTCACTTTAGACAACATAAGTGAATCGTCAACATGTTACAAAGAAGGAAACTGTAACAGTTCGATGGGATATACCATCGACGAAACAGATTGTGCCATTAATATTTAAGCCCTACTCAATAGCACTATCGACATCTTGATGTGAAAGAAAAGTCACTTCATTCTATCCAGATCTTGGAACAACAGCCGTAATCGACGACTTTTTGTTTACACTGCAAACAGGATGAACAACAGTTGTTGTTCGGAGAATATGTTTTTCAATTTTTTTTATAGTTTTAGGATTATATTTTCTAAGTGCCATATTAATTGCTTTATAGTTCAGTTGTGACAAGAAAATCAAGCGTTTTTTGAAACTTTTTAATATAATATTTTCGCCTGATTCAGTAAGTGAACTCATGAACGTTTCAGTTAGTCAAATAAAGTACACAGTGGCTAGGAGGCCGAATGCCATTGGGACGTTTTAATTAATCATTTGGATTTTCCTTTGATTTTAGTTTAATGTGTAGATTCTTTTAGCCATTCTAGTTTTTTTTTTTTTTTAGTTTTACTTTAAATGAAACGAACGAAAAAAATAAATACGAGAATTCCTTATAAAATCGAAACAATGAAGATAGATTATTATACAGCTATAGTGGTTTGAACTTAGTGTGGATTACGTTGGAGCTTTTGGAATTTCTAGCAATAAGATGACTTTGATTTGAAAAAAAATTCATACGATTTTGTACGTGTCCACAATTTATCATTTGTGATATTTACAGTTATTTCTGATGTTTCATCATTCTATGTGTTCCTGTCTAAGAGATGTTATAAGACTCGTAAAATTATGCCTAAAGATTTTCATAATGTCCATGGCAGCTTATATATGTCTTCAAAACTAAGTGGCACCTTGTTTCAATATATTCTTTAAATTAACGTTTTCAATCTCCCATTTCTAGCAAGAAGTTATTCAGAAGTTGATAAAATCTAACGATAATTTACATTGTAGGAATAGATCTAAAAAGTAGTTTTTCTAGGATTATAGCAACTTCGTCAAATGAAAATAAGTCTCGAGTCACTAGGCTGCTTTAACATTACAAGTAGGAACTCTGAACGAATAAATTTTACTATTTGTCTGAATTAAAGGAATTATAACAAAGGTGTGGGATATTTAATGACTTAGCTAATGGACTTAGCTTCGTTAAGTTATGTGGGGTTAAGAAAGGAACATCTGACGAATAAATTTCAGTTTTTGAAGAACTCGTAGTTTCTAGGAAAGCAGTACAATGAATATTTAAAAACTGTTGTCTACTGAATAAGCTTAGATGTGGCTCTTTGAAACAAAACAAACCATAGCTAATCGAACACAGTTAGACGTGATTGTTCAAAACAAAGCAAAAACTATTGCTTACTGAATACAATTAGATGTTCTTTTAATAAAACTTATTGCCTATTGAATATGCTTAGATGTGGTTATTCATATAAATTTAAAGATGCTGCTTATTGACTATGCTTATGTCTGTCAAATAAAACAAGCTATTACACACCGAACTCGGTAAAACGTAATTATTGAAACTATAAAAAAATATTACTTATTAAGTACTTTCAGGCCTGATTTTTTTTTGAAATAAAACAAAATTTTCTCCATTGAGTACAATCAAATGTAGCCGAGAGAATATTCAATAATCGTTCTCCACAAATGTTAGCTGATTGAAAATGACATAATTCTACTTATTTTTGATAACAGCTGATAATTGTTTTGTGGTCAAAATCAAGCCTAAAGCACAACTTTAGTTGCTTTAGTATGAATAACATTTATTTCTAATATGGGGGCCGAGCGCGGTCCAGTGGTTAATGTGTGGGAATGTCGAGCTGAGGTTCTGGCGTCTGTGTCCTGTTAGCGCCAAAATAAACAACGTGCTCCGCATTATGAGGCCGTGGGTGCTTTATAAGAGTTAAAACTAAATCCTACTATTCGTTGACGTTGATTGATTTGAATAGCTGTCTTCTTCTAGTCTGTCACTTTAAAATTAGAGACAGCTAGTTCAGATAACCTTTGAGTAGGTTTGAGCAAAATAAAAAAAATAACAAAAAACAAAGAAACTATTTTTAGTGTAGAGGATCTTACAGAAATGAAAAGTAATTTTTTAAGAGTAAATAAACACGGGTTATTAAAGAAGACAAACGTTGTTCGATGAGTATAATATGTTTGAAAACGGTCCGTCAATGAATGAAAAGGTGAGGTACAAACAGTGCTTTTTAGTTCATTTCACTTGAACTGTTTTTGACTTACACCTGCACTCTTTATACTCTTCATCTTACAAATACGATTACTGTCAACCTAAACGTTAAAGAGTATTTGCAGCTAACTTGGTTTGAATAACGGAGGAAATTGTTTTTCCTAATTTGAAATTTTATATGCAACTTGTATGCTTCATGGTAGCTCAACGATAAGTCTGAGGACTTATAACACTAAAATCTGGTTTCGATACCCACGAAGGGTACAACACAGATAGCCTTGTGTTTAACAACAAGGAAACAACAGCTACTTGTATAGATTAGCTTTGAAATTAAATATTACATTTTATTTACAAATCTCACAGAACCTAAACTATAACATATATTCTTTACTAGTGTAGTATTTTCAGAGCCATTCATTCCTCTCAGATGGCCTGGCATAGCCACGTGGTTAGAGCGCTTGACTCTCAATCTGAAGGTTGCGGGTTTGAATCCCCGTCCTACCAAATATGCTCGCCCTTTCAGCCGTGGTGGGCGTTATAATGTGACAGTAAATCCCACTATTCGTTGGTAAAATAGTAGCCCAAGAGTTGGCGGTGATGATTAGCTGCTTTAATCTAGTCCTTCACCGCTAAACTAGGGACGGCTAGCGCAGATAGCCCTCGTGCAGCTTTGCGCGAAATTCACAACAAACAATGTAAATGTATAGGATGCGTAAAAACTAGCCATCCGTCAGATACTATATCATGGAGTAAAGGTTTGACTTTCTTTGACTCTGAGTTTGACACAAATAAAGGGAGTGAACACAAATAGTTCACCTCAGTAATGTTTATCCACAAAAAACGATCAAAGTTAAACTTAACACATGCGAGTGCTGTGAAGAACTGGAGATAGAGTAATGGAGAAAGAGAGAGAGAGACCTTTAATAAGTCTGTCTCAAAAATTCATATTTGCAATTAAGCTGCAAACTAAATTAAATACGAAACAACACAGAAATTATGTAAATAAAACAAAAACTAGCAGTCCAGTTCCAATCTCAAACGTCTGACCTGTGCACTACACTTGAAACAAAATTTAGCAAAATTTACATTATAAGTTTATGAAATCAGTACATTGTATGTATAAATATATATGAAATTTATACTGAAATTGATAACATAAAGATAAAAAATACTTTCTTACTTTAAAAACATAAAAGTCAATGAAGCAATTTCGAGATGTCTCACTCTCTCTTCTTGTTGCGTAGAAAAAAAAAGTCGCTTTGTTTAGTCTCTTTTTTACACCGAAGAGACTTCTTGTCTTACTAAATCTTTTCGTTAACATTATTGTTGTTTTCTTAGTGTAAAACTACACACATACTTGGCTATCTGAGTTCTGTGCACCGCGGGGAATCGAACCTCGGACTTTAGCATTGATCTACAGGAGGTTTCTTTAATAGTAACTTATCTAGTAATTCAGGTTATAATACGACACACACTTGTGTATGAGGTAACAATACTGAAAAATAATCTAAACAACAATTTCGAAATTAAAAAATCAGGTATTTTACAAAAGCCACACTGTTATCTTCATAATTGAAATGTTTCGGAAACAATTATTTTAAATAAGTTAAATAATATATTTTATCTATAACTTAACTTCTGAAACATTTATCACTATAAATGTTAGAATTACGTGACCATTGTCTCTTGCTGTCCATCAGTACATATATATTTTAATCTTAGTATTTTGACTCTGCGTAACATCCAATCTTGCATAAATATGTAATATCTATCGAAAGTTATATATGTAATTAAAATTGTCAATGCCATTTTTTTCTCCTGAATGACATTATCCAAAAGCTCAAAACCATTACTTTTAAAGACTACAGATAGAAAAAATATTAATCCTCGTATAGACAGCGCATTAATGTGCCCTTGTTCTCTAAAAGGGATATGTTGGACTCACCACAAGGCTGTTTACTGTAACAAAAGAGTATTTACTGTCGCATCAAGAGCATACGTGAGCATGAATTATCACCAAACATTTAAAGTTAATGTCAGGAAAGGTTGTGAAACTTTAGTATTGTAAACAAGGTTAAGGACGAGCAGCGTTTGAAGATTGAAGATTCATGATTGTTCGTCTGACACCGGTCGTGGGAGACTAGGTCTGAGAACTGTCGTTAGAGTATAGTAACTACTAATCTGAGACCTGTATTTAGGGTCTAGTGACTACTAATCTGACATCGGTCATGGGAGTGTAGTAACTATTAACTCTGAGACCTGTATTTAGGGTCTAGTGACTACTAATCTGACACCGGTCGTGGGAGACTAGGTCTGAGAACTGTCGTTAGAGTATAGTAACTACTAATCTGAGACCTGTATTTAGGGTCTAGTGACTACTAATCTGACATCGGTCGTGGGAGTCTAGTGACTATTAAATCTGAGACCTGTTATTAGAATCTAGTAACTAGTAATCTGAAACCGGTCGTGAGAGTTTAGTGTCGCTTAAAAGTGGGACTGATTGTGAGAGTCTAGTAACTACTAATCTGAGACCTGTGGTTATATTATAGTGACTGTTAAATCTGAGTCCTGTTATTAATTAAGAGTCTAGTAAGTATTAATCTGAGGCTGATCGTGAGAGTTTAGTGACTTAAATCTGAGACTAACTGTGCGAGTTTACTGACTGCAGATCTGAGACCGATTGCAAGAGTCTAGTCCCATCACGTGCAAGCTCAAGTCATGACTAGAGGTGCATGTTCTGGCTAAAGGAATTTCACTGTGCACGGCAGATCAACTATATGGGAGAGTGTTTAGAAGAAGACTTCTTCTTCTGAGGATTGAAGATAAGCCAGACATATTCGTGCAATAAAAATGAGTTCTTCGGGTTAATAGTGGAAAAGCCAACTTATGTTGATTCAATAATTAATCTCAAATTTAGCAGTCAGTAGACTTTCACGATCAGTCTCAGGTCTGCAGTCAGTAGACTCTCATGATCAGTAGCCTCTAACGACTGGTGTCAGATTGAATAGTCTATTTTATTAAAAATTCCAAAGTTCCACACGTATCGAAGTATTATAATTAATAAGCTAGGATGTAACTCTTCGGTAAACAAGCTCGATTACCCTAAGAGATTGCTAAGTCAGCCTTGAACTTTGGCTTTTCCTCTTGTTCGATGTTTACCACCCATGTTGTCGTCATTTCTTCAATATTTTCTCATTAGCTACTTTTCAGTGATTTTGGTGTGGAACTGGAATTTGTAAATTACCTAAAACAATCTGGGCAAGTTTCTCTAATAGAGTTAAATCGTACCGACAAATACAAACTTTCTGTCTTTACTGTAAATGCGTTGAAATATAAATAATCAGTAAAACTATTAAATACCTTTCCCACACACTATACACATATTGAAATTTTACGAATAGCATCTTTTTATATTTGATATTTAAATTTTCTATAAAAAAAAACATTTGTAGAAGAAAAAAAATCAAAACTAATTTGTTTCCTAAAGGAAACTTTCCTTTAACAGGTATTATTTTTTGTTTCGGGAAAGACAGTAATTTCAAACATTTTTAAAGTAATATAAATTATAAGAAAACATAAAATTACCTTCAATTTCTTTTTCTGTTTCCTTGCGGACTTAATATTTATCTTGTCTGCAGTTGCTAAATTGTTTTCGCTATACATTCTTCTTCTTTTTGATCTTACTAGATAAAACGTCCTGTGTACATGTGAATAATATGATAAAACGACTTATCATTACAACAAAGAAGCGAAATATAAGCATTCTAATATGCTTTTACGGTGTAGTATTGCTTTGATGTCTGCATTACGTACAAATTATATAGATCAACCATGCTTTAAGCTTGCTCTCGTCACTGGGTGCACGTGAATTATGCGAACGGCATTCAAAAGCGTAAGATGTTGCGCTTCTCTCTTGTTACTTTATTGTACATGCTTGATCAGTTTGGAAGAAACTTGTCTTGCCTTTGCCAGTCCTATTTTATTAAATTATAGCGTCTAAAAGCTTCTATACGTGTTGAGAAAATGAGAGCCTGATAGAAACCTAAAGTTTTTAGGTTGACTAAATAATTAAAGGATATCTGTAGAACCCGTCTTTTCTAACACTACTTCACTGCACGGTTCCCACCGATTGAAATATTTTATTTATTTCTCTGTTCACTCCAACTAATATATTTGAGAAATTATAAACTTAGCTTAACATTTTATTGATAATACTTTTTTTTTTTGCTCTTTATGAAGAACAAGAAATATCTAGAATGTTCACACAGTTCTTACACCAATATCCAAATCACCTTAAAACCAATACTTTTAAAGATTACAGTTAGATAAAATATTAATCTTCGTATAGCCATTGAATTAATATGTCCTTGTCATGTAAAAAGGATATGTTGGATTCACTGTAAGTCAGACTAATAAAATCCGAAACTTTAAGAATCGCAGAAAAAAGTAAGCAAACATATTTACAAATATATTTGTTTGTTTTGGAATTTCGCGCAAAGCTACACGAGGGCTATCTGTGCTAGCCACTCCTAATTTAGCTGTGTAAGACTAGAGGGAAGGCAACTAGTCATCACCACCC
>NW_013666327.1:302295-305088 GCF_000517525.1 Limulus polyphemus | reverse complement strand
CTGAAAGGACGAGCATATTTGGTGGGACGGGGATTCGAGGCCGCGACCCTCAGATTGCGATTCGAGTGACTAAACACCTGGCCATGCTGGGCCTGTTTTAATTGTCCTGTTAAGAAAAATGGGAAAGATACACGTTCCCTGAGCAACAGAAAATCCCCTTAATTACTTCTCTATCGCTGACCACTTCGTAGTTTGTATTACCGCATACTCTACATGTTTCACTTTCAAATAAACAGTTTTTTTAAATGATAAATTTTTAGTTATTTCAAGAACTTGATTTAGAACATATGTGAAAAATTATTTAACGATTTTAACTTTGTTAAAATAATCTAACGAGACTTCTCTTTTATATCGTCACTTAACTTTTTGAAAGATATACTATTCAAAACAGGCTGTTTTGGCTTAAGGTTGTATGTAGCCCATTGGTTAAAGTAAGTAACTTGTGAACTCGTGGAATAATTGATTTTTTTTTAAAACCAGGATATATATATAAGTCGGGAATTTTTGTAGTTCTGCCTCTTGGTTTCTGTTGCTTTTGATTTCTTTTACCCCAGCAACCAGACAACTCAGAAGAAGGCCACCAATTTTATAAAAGAACATTGTATTATTGAAATAATTAATTTTGTGTTTAAAAGTACATCTAAGTTTGTTTGTGTTTTTCCCTTACTGTTTGTTTCAATTAATTCCTGAATTTGCGTCTTACGAAACTTTTGGCTTTTCTGCTGGACATGAATAAACATTATTGTAAACTTACAGTGTATTGTAAAATATACACCATGTATACGTTTTTCATATAATTTTAAATTATGATTAAGGTAAAAACATATAAATAAACTTTTAAAAACTTAAGATTTAATTTTCTACAGATTTCAAATGAACTGACCGTTCTTCGACAGAAATATAAAACGTGAATAACAGATGGATCGTTCGAAATATGAATACTGTAAGTTTTAAAATTACGCTTATATATTTGTATATTAATCGTTATTAAAACTGTGTAAAAACTATACGTAGAGTTTACTCTTTTTACAGGTTGATCAAAAGCTTACAATACCGCTTTCAGGGCTATCACTAAAAGCGTGATGTTATTACGACTGAGAGATCAGTGATAAAATATCTTGAATATCACTTTCCAGATAAATATGTTTTCGTCTTGTTATGTTTCATATAACATTATATATACATATATATAAACTAATGTTAAATAACAACCCTTAAATTCGCATACTTCAAAACATTGAAATGTTTTACAAAGTGTATTTTTATTGCTGTGTGTGTATATATATAAAGAAATAAAAATACACTTTGTAAAACATTTCAATGTTTTGAAGCTGTAAGCACTTGAGTAAAACATTCTCTAACTCCAAGATACCACTATTACAAAAGTCCTTTTATTTGTTCTCTTCTTTATCATAGCTTCAGATTTGGCATGAGAGTTTGTACACCTTAAAACTGGTCTAACGTAAAAGTGCCGTAAAAAACAAACTCTGTTCATTACATTATCACACCTTATCCTGTTTCAAAATGAAAATTTAATGTACTATTGTAAACTTATTTTAAATGTTTTAGTTTAGATGTTAGCTAGAGGGTGCATGACGTTAAGAAAAAGAATGTTCAAAAATGGAATCATAGAAACTAAAAACTTTCCGTACTTGGTAAAAGTAAAGAGTTCAGTATACATACAAATAATTAATGATTGAATAGATGGTACCTAGAGAAGATTGATCGAATAAATTCTGTAAGCTAATCAGTAAGTTATTCACCATTTGTTATAATTCAAAGAAATTTCTATAAAATGTTACTAGTGAATAAGGCCTACAGTTATTCCTGTTGATAAGTTTTCTATTCGAAGCCAGGCCTACACGTGAAAGCATGGGCGGTGAGTCAGTCATTTGATATGAGCGGTGGGTTGCACAATTGGAAAGAACCAGTTCGTGTTCCTAAATAAATAAACTCCCCTTTTTCTGTCTGTCCGTCTCCACAAATGCTCAAATATTTTTGAGTTGCTAAGAATAATGACACGTGAGGGACGGTTTAATTGGGGAGGGTAAGCCTCCTCACGCCTCTTACACGCGCTGCGCAATGAGGGAAAGTGGCTGTAAGCAGACGTTAAAGAAGAAAAAAATTATTTTGTTATTGCTATATGGACTGACTTTCATATAATTTTTACTAAATAATCCAAAAGAAGTCGCTCAACGATTGAATAAGTTACAACAATACCAATAAAAAATTATGTTGTTCATTCGGTTTCATTGTATCCTGCAGTATAAAAGACGCAAAAGGAGAATTTTAAATGTACTGATATCAGAAGAAAATATACTGATTTCCCCTAATAGTTACTGTATCTGATGACATTGTATAAACACGACACTTGATTATGAAAATGACAGAATAGCTTGAAACAAAATCCAATCACTAGTAAACTACTAGTCTCATTCAATATGTGAATTCGTGAAACTTTATGAAACTCAAGAGTTTATAAAACGTTACTCCTGCCATCTTTCGGAAAATATATATAACACAAGTAAAGAAAAACTTTTTCAAAAAGGTAGTAAATGTAGGGATAGCTAATATCAATCCTTCAAAAACAATGCAAACAAGATAGTAGGTATGCCAGTTGCATCATCCTTACATAACAACATAGACACACAGTGTAGTAGAATGTTAACAGACAAAAATAGGATAAATTTAAATTCAATTGCGATTGAATAGTTATATATATTGCTATATGTTAATTCTTGCCCATGCTATTTATTATGTAGGGATGATGCAAATGTCATCCCCCCTATCTTG
>NW_013666327.1:299389-301295 GCF_000517525.1 Limulus polyphemus | reverse complement strand
ATGCTATTTATTATGTAGGGATGATGCAAATGTCATCCCCCCTATCTTGTTTGCATTGTTTTTGAAGGAATGATATTAGCCATCCCCATATTTAATTCCTTTTTTGAAAAGTTTTCTTCACTTGGTTCCTTATTTTTTTTTAATACAATGTGTCAATAGACATAGGAAGGTTGTATTTATAACCAAGTTCTAAATACAATAAGGTTCCAACTATAATATGTATTGTTTATCTATTATTGGCTGATAATTCCGGTTTCACCCTGAACTTAAGCTTTTTAAAGGAACAGCAAATGTCTGTACGAAAGCTAAATTCAAGGGGTAATGATAACATCGTTTACACTAGAATTGTGATTTTTAAAAATTACTACTAGTTATTAATAATATTTATAAAAGTAGATACTCAGTCTGAAACTATGCCACCTCAGTGAAATTGGTTAACATCATTGTTTTGTTTTTTGAGTTATCATGTAATACAAAAGAAGCAGAAGAACAAGAAATTCAAACTTTTTGCTATGATATTTACAGACATTCCCACGACTTGTGACTCGGTCATTACATAGACATTGTGATAAAAGGAAACACTGTATAGTATTGTAAAGTTCTGATGACCTATTGAGGAGATATTTAAAATATCATTTTGATGAACAATTCGAGCCATCCCTGGTACCTTTGAAACTGAAACGGAAAAGCTACATCGAAATAGATTATTCTGATTTTAACTTTTTTATTTTATAAACACAATAAACTCATAGCTTTTAGTACTTATTTCACAATTTCTAAATAACACAGATTTAAAAATGTAAATCTGAATGACTAAATTTGTAATTAAACATTTTTATTCCAGTTTTTCAAAAATAATTAACAATGAAATCGAACATTTTTTTTAAACTAGCAATAACTTTTTACGTTTAAAGCTATTAACATATTGTAAGTTAAAAATAAACAGAAATGAATGAAAACAAACAGTCCAGATTGTTTTTTAAACGAAAGCTATTGCTTTACATTCTTTCCTTTCCAGGAACTTCGCCATAAATAAATTATTTATTAAAACGATTTAATTTAAACTCAGTTTTTAAAACGTAAGTACCTCTGCAGCTTTAACATATTTAATTAGTTCCGTGAAACCTAAAGTAGTGAAGTCGGAAGTAATTTTGAAACTACGGTATTTTTGAAATTATGTTTCAATTTTAACTTTCTGGTGGTAGGATTTTAAGTGTTTGTTTGTTTAAGATTAAGCACAAAACTACACGATGGGCTATCTGCGCTGTGCCCACCACAAGTAGCGAAGGCCGGTTTTTACCGTTGTAAGTCTACAGACATACCGCTGAGCCACTGGGGTCGGAATGTAAGTGTTTTTGTTGATACATATATATATGTGTGAATTCAAAGAAACACGAGCTCAATAGAAAATATTTATTCAGAAGGTAACGCTTTCGCGACTTTAAACATTGCCATCAGCCTTTAAATAACTTATTAAAAGAAACAAAATAATGAAATATATGACGGATTTATTATTATATATTTATTTTAATATCAACATTTGTTTAGATTAAGTTTATATTTAGAAATATGCATAACTTATATTTTTAAATGTGTATTGCGAAACTCCCATCTATTCTCTAAAGTTGTAGAAGATTGTCGAGTGTAAGAATCAACAATATATGTATGTACGTAAACGCCAGTGTAGCTTTGTATTGTTACGTTATCTAAATTTTCGAGAAACTCTCCACACGCCTATAAATATATCCAACGCGACGCGTCTAAAAAGAGTATCTATTATTGGGTTGCTGTAATTGGTGTGTTATAAACTTCGTAAGTTATAACTGTTAATCAGGAAACTTCAGATATTTGACCAGAAACGTTTATAAATTTCGAACATAACAAACCATTCAATTTCAGCAGATTC
>NW_013666327.1:293282-298498 GCF_000517525.1 Limulus polyphemus | reverse complement strand
GATCAATGAGAACTACAGGGCTAGTTAGCTCCCTGTGAAGTGAATTATACCTACATCAACTCGAAATTAACTCGCTCATCGTGAATCCTCGATAAGATATTAAGGAAGTTCCAGACAAGAAAGAAGACTTTATATTGCTTGTAAGTTTGTAAAATTTTTGTATATAATGCTTGTAATAACTATTTGTAATAACGGTTATTGTAAATTGTGTTGTTGTTTGTATATCAAAATATATTTGTATTAAAAAAGAAAACTGTGTGTATCAATCTTGTTAGCAAATATCACAAATTGGAGATATATCGACGTTTACCTAACTACTAAATTTAAATTATCATTTAGCTCGGTTAGTCACCTTTGTCCTGTAGAAGATGTCCTTCACACAATTCCAGATGAAAAAGCTCAAAGGAGTGATGTCTGGCGGCTGCGCTGGCCAGGGGATCGGCCCACCGCAGCTCCTTTCTAGTGTGAAACGGTCCAGGAGTCTTGAAACTGTTTGTACAATTTCCTGACAGAATTTTTAATTGGTGGATTTTTATCATACACTCTACGATATTGTATTTTCACTCAAATAGGTGGTTTCATCTTTGTTCAGCCCCAGGATACATATAACCTCCTTCTGTGTCGCTATGTTTGTTAATGACGTGTTTGTAGACCGCATTTTACATGATTACACGTATTATGGTACAAAACTATTACAGTCTTGTCGTAGCTTAAGTTTGTAATACGCCACAAAGTTTCCAACACCCTGTATATATCTAACGAATTATACTATCAAGAATAAAACCCGATATGTACTTGAACCGCGAATATATTTTCTCGAATAAGTCGAGTAATTATGGATCACCTAATATGAAATATATTTACACAAATAGAATCTCTATAAACTGTCTGAATAAAAAGGTGTACAAACCAAATTATTCTTCTGAAATTATCTAATGATTATATTTGTTATTAAAGAGAGATTTGGGTATTTACTAAAATGTTTGGGTTCAAATATGTTGTTGTTTCTTAGCAATTACGGAGTTTACAATGACAGTGAAGATAAAACAATTTCTGAAACGAAACGAGCGAACACAGTTTCCTACCAGATAAGAAATATCAACATCATATGAGCTTAGCGATTATTCTAATAAGTTTGGCGTGCTGTTTATTGATCAGTTGCTAACATTAATCTATAGAGGTTGAAGGTTAAAGACTGGATTAATTTCCTTGCCAAATTACATAAAAAGTGGTCACGACAACTATTTTCATAAAAGTTTGCAGAGATAGCTCTTTGTTCGTATTTAAGATACTTATAGAAACCCATCGATATTACGTGTAAAGATTATTCACACTGAAACGAAGAAAATAACCTCCGAAGCCAAAACAAAGTTATAATGTCTTTCCAAAAGATGGCAGCACCATAGAAATAGTCATCTAGCTTCTGTAGGGTCAGTTTTGGACTCAAACTTCTGAAGTCGTGTTTGTTGTTTCAACGCCGTTATTGTTCAGGGCACACCCTATGTCTAGAATTAAGAAAATTTAATTGATTTCTTCTCTGCACTGCACATAAGCTAAAGATAAATTGATTCTTTCTTTGCACTTCACATAAGCTAGTGATGTTGCCTTTTTTTTATTTGGTTATGGAAAATAACCAATGTACATTTTCTATATTTCACAGAAATGAAATATTCTGTAAGTTAATTATGCGAACCTCATTCTCATTTCGATATCTTACATGGGTCAAACATGGTGACGTTTGTCCATGACATTACGATAAGAATGCTATCTTTATATGGGTCAAGAATCGTTTCGTTTTTGAATGAAATTCAGTATTGGTTTATTCATAGATTAAATTCATAACTTGTGAACTATTCTTGTATTTGACAGTTTTAACGCTCTTCTATTTTGCGTAAATAAAAGTTCAAGGCAATTTCATCTAGTGAAATTGTAT
The DNA here is from genome assembly GCF_000517525.1 of Limulus polyphemus. NCBI lineage: Eukaryota > Metazoa > Arthropoda > Merostomata > Xiphosura > Limulidae > Limulus > Limulus polyphemus. Next base: position 296,565 of record NW_013666327.1, on the reverse strand, counting down.
ATTATTTTTTAATTAACTCAGAAACTCATACTTTCACTGTTCATTAACTTTGAGCAGAGATTTTGACGAATCAGTATCTTTTTTTTCAACTTCACAAAGCAACCATTAAGACATAAGCACTAGTGATCTGATTAATATTATTACTTTATTATTTCTTTACTAATCTTTCTCCATACCCTTACAGCTGAGCTTGATTTTTTTTTTTAAATTTGCAGGTGCAACCAAATTCAGAGTATTCTTAGTCGTTACTCTTGGTGTGTTGAGAAGAGACAAAAAATTTATTTTTTTTCTTCTAATATCCACTATGAAAATATAACTATAAAATAAACTGAGCGTTTTAGCTAGATTTCTTCGAGTAATTTGTTTGTGGACAAAAATGAAATATTAACACTATAAGCGTTAATGCATCATTATTTTGTATTTGTTATGAAACAAATAATAAAATGTCGTTACTTCAAGTCAAAGAAATGATTTACCGAAAGAAATTTCAGTTCTTTTTTTTCTATTTTTGTTTCATATTTTTCAATAGTTGGGTCCTGTGATAATCCATACGTGAAAACACGCAGATAAAAGATAAACTAGGGAATGGAAAACTTTTTATTTTAATATCCTTACCAAGAACGTCAACCTTTTGAAAGTGCTACAAGTACCTGAGCTAGTTCTGTAAGATTCTACACAATTTGAAATACTTTATAACGCAGATCAATTCTTCATTTATAAACTGACTGACATAATGCGAGGAATTAATGGATAACAAAAGTTATCAAGAAAAAAATAATACATCTATGAATTTGGATTTTCTAGGTGATTCAGCATTTCAAGGCCAATAATACACAATGTGTGATGCTAAATTATAGTAACGGTACACAATAGCAAACACCATTTGTGTGTGACTGTATATATATATCTAACATACATAATAACACTTTGGTACTCCATATAGTTTACACGAAATTTCTTAAATACGATCCATGTAACTACACATTTATAAACTGTACACTGGTTAACAATAAAATAACTTTAATATCCTGCCCTTTGTATTCTTTATCTTTTTGTTTCCTTTAGAAAACAAATAAGAACAGAAGGTGGGCAATCTATTAGTGCCTTTTAGTCTCTTGGCATTTTAGTACATAAAGAAAAGTATTTCGTAACAAAATATACAAGAAAAAGCGAGAGATGGTCTGTCACGTGATAGTAATTAGTCAAAAAGTCCACTATTAGTTTCAGAAAGGTACATCAAACAGAACATATACTAACTGCCGTCTCCGGTTCTTTCTTTTCGCTTCCTGATCACCTCGAGACAAACAGTTTTTCGGTCATAAGCCAGACCAAGAAAGGCCATGAAGTTAATAAACATAGTGGTTATGTTCCACCTGAAGCCTAACTCACTTGTGGCGTAATCCCATGGAAAAGTATGATGGTAGTTATGGAATCCTTCTCCCATTGTGCTGACTATAACGTATTTGTTTTCTCGTGGATTAATATAGCGATCGTAAGGCCTATTTCCCCACATGTGGGCGGCACTGTTTACTAGCCAGGTTATGTTTAATGTCCAGCAATAACGGAGGATCACGGCCACGTAGAAAGCGTTCCAGTAAGTTTCATTCCAGAACCAGGCTGGCACTACAGTAGGCATGACGAAACAGCATAATACAATCAACGGAATGTAGTATCTGGAAAGAGAGTGAATAAAAAGTAGAAAAATATGTACATAGAAAACGAATGACTAAAGGTTTGATGTTGATTTTTAAGAACTACTTTCTAGAAGTTTGTTTCAAAAGTTTTGCACAAAGCTACACGAAGAATATTTGCGCTAGTCGTCCCTAATTTCGAGCTTATGGCCTAGATGGAAGACAGCTAGTCAAGAACACCCACCATCTACTCTTGAGCTACTCTAATTGAATACTTGAACTCGATCGTCACTCTTATGATACACCCATAACCCAAAGGCGAGGAGTGCGTTTTGGCGACAAGGATCGCGGATAATGGTCCCTCAGATTCAAAGTCTGGCAAGGTAATCACCAGACCACCCCTAGCCCACGTTATAAAAAAGGATAAAAGTTTTCGACATTTCTCAGTGTTGTATTCTATATGAAAATTTGCATCGGTTTGATTGGTTTAGATCAAAGTCACGTTAGGCTATCCGCTGCGTCGATCGCGAGGAATCGAACCCTGGATTTTAGCGCTTTAAGTCTGGAAACTTATCGCTGTCCAACCTTGAGACACTTGCAACAGAAAGAAAACAATTTTTATTCAGTGTTACTGCTATAAATCCTAAGCAGCTTAGAAACTGAAAGAGAATGCTTCTATATGAGGTAAGTGACGGCATCTATTGAGTTTCGATACCGTGGTGAGCTGAGCACAGATAGTCCATTGTGTAGCTTTGTGCTTAATTACAAACCAACAACCAACCAACCAACAAACTGACTTGCTATTAATTAATATTAATTAAACAGCTTAGAAACTCAGAAAAAAAAAGTTTTAACTTGTAAGTGGCGGCATCTATTGACAATGTAATAATTACATGATTTTTCTAAATGTTAAGTTAAAAATCATTTTCTAAACGGTAAAATTACACAAGGCTGCTAACAGTAACGTCAAACATAAATAGTACAGTGCAGATCTGTTAGTCACGTGCATAGATACGTAAGGCTGTTTTTTTTCGTAGTCATGCGTTTAAATAATATGAAATTTGTTATATCTTACTTTTTTTATATAATGTATAAATTCACAAGTTGAGCAAAAACGTATTTTTAAACTGCAAGTTTTAATTTACATAAAAACATAATTAAAGTTTTCCCACAAGACTAACAGACTGCCAGTAAAATATGTTCAGTTCGGCTATCGGGGGGAGGGGGGCGGGTTTGTCGATAGAGAGTTTTCTCTTATGGAATTAATATAAAGTAAAAGCGTTAAAATTAAAAACGATGATTGTGATATTTGGTAATCAAATACCGATGATGAATTTGTTGCGTTATTGCGATAAAGTTAACAAAGCATTTTGCGATTAGATATGGAGAAACTAAAGATAGAATTATATATTATTATTGTATATTTGATATTATTGAGTTTAGATGAACATTAAAACTGCATAAAAATAACAACAACAACAACAAAAAAAAAACAGTCCGTAGGAAGGGTAAGTGTACTTCACTAAATTAATTGTTTCAATATCAAACGAGTTATTGAACTTCATTACGTAGACACGTAAAATGTGGGGTTCGATTCCTGAGCGGGTAAGACACAGTACATGTACAACTTTGTAGTTAACAAAAACAAAAAA
>NW_013666327.1:284465-292412 GCF_000517525.1 Limulus polyphemus | reverse complement strand
AATCTCTCACATGATTCGCTTATTGTTATTTGTCGTCATAGATCACATGACCCATGACGTACAACACTAGAAACCGGGTTTCGATACCCGTGGTGGGCAGAGTACAGATATTCCATTGTGTAGCTTTGTGCTTAACTTCAAACAAAACTTCTGTTCAACAATATATATAATGAAGCTTTGCACAATGATAATATTTTCTCCGATATTTAACGATATATAGTGTAGCCTTGTACAATAATACTTACTTTTTTGATATTCAACAACATATAATATGACAATACTCACTTCCTCTGATATCTAACAACTGGGTCTGCCAAGATGTCGGTACAATCGACCGTCTTTCCCTTCTCAATGACGTCAGGATGTTTTTTAACTAATAGCCATCCTATGTGTGAGAAGAAAAATCCACGTGTAGCGTTATGGGGGTCGGCGTCCGTCTCAGAAAACTTATGATGGACTCTGTGGTCTCTGGACCATTCATAGATGTCGTTCTGTAAACAAAATTAAGTTACGTTTGGTATAACTATGAATTTTAGTAAGTCTGTGGCTATAAACTAATGCAGCCGAGGAAGTTCTGAACCCTATGATGTAAACACCAAAACAGATATACTAACTGTTGTGCGGTTAAAAAACTTATCTCGAGAAGATCTGTTCGAGGGTTGCAGTTAGCAAATGTTCCAAACTTCATAAATTTTGAATAGTAGGATAACTCATTTGATAAACAGAAGTCTTAAAACAGCTAAATCGAACTAACTGAATGGAAGCTCTATTCGAATGATATCAAAAGAACAACAGAACGAAATCATTTAATTGATATCCATAGAAAGGTACTGATAAGCTTTAACAGATTGGTTTTAACAATTGACGAGTTTATTCTGTTGTTCACAACAAATGGATAGAAACATAACGTGCGCAAACTGCGCATGCCCGTTTTTTCATGAACATGTCACGAGGAATGTATATTTAGAATAACAAGACACTTGTCCGAAATAAGGATGTCAGTTGTATATTTCCCCAGTAAATACTAACTGTCGCACTAGTCAAGTAACAGTGAAGACACTATTGAAGGGTTATACTAAGGGTTATAAGTTAGTTTCTAATTATCACGAAATGAGCAATATAAAGTTGAATGATTAGGATATTTACTTTAAACAATACTGACACATTTTCTTTTTGGGGAGGGCAACAATTGGAGACATAATGAGCAGCTATGACAGAAATATTTTTAGGATAATAATGAATGACGTCATATACTGTCATAATATTTCTTACGCAAGATTTAAAAGCAAGGGCAAACAACTATAATAAATATTATATATATAGAAAAAAAAAACGCACTTAACCTTAAAATACGCATATTTATTCCTTAACACAAAACAATTATCCTATTTATAGAATAGAACAGTCTGAAGATAATTTTTTTAGCCTAACCTGTATTGATTATTTCGTTTTAACAGTAATTCTAAACAATTTCCATGGAAAGGAAATGGAAATCTAGGTGCCAGCATCCGAGAAATATACTTATTACAAGCACAATGTAATAGAAAGACGGAAAACATTTTACTTTTCCGTCTTTTTTCCTAGTGAGTATGTCCGACACATATAACTATTTACCGACTTCCGCCATTGTGGTTTTTATATTTACCATTAATATAAGGATCAGTTTCAAGCACAAAATCATCGTTATGTCCAAAAACTTCTGATTAAGATTATTCTTATGAACTCAACTATAGTCTGCTGATCTTTTGTTCTATGAATAACCACTAGCTAATAAACTGAAATATGAACTCAACCACAACCTGCTGATCTTTTGTTCTGTGATTAGCCAATAGCTAATAGATTAAAATAATTTTAACTACACTTACTTCTTTGTACAACATGGACTCGTAGCTGGAAAGTTCCAAATGATGGATTTAATTAACAGCAGACAATTATATAAAATATTATTTACAGTACTTGTCATTTGGAGCTTTAAAAAGTTCCAAAAATTGGATTAAATTAACAGCAGGTAATTGTTTAATATTAATTTACAATACTTGTCATTTGGAGCTTTGAGAAGTTTTAAATTTTGAATTAATTAATAGAAGGTAATTGTTAGAATATTATTTATAATACTTGTCATTTGGAGCTTTAAAAAGTTCCAAAAATTGGATTCAATTAACAGCAGGTAATTGTTTAAAATATTATTTACAATACTTGTTATTTGGACTTTGAGAAGACTTTTTACCCAGTGATTTCCATGCTTAATGCAATTAACCAAGGTCATATTTCATTACATGTTTTAATACTGTTTGCAAGTGTTTTAGCTACATAAATAAATGGTTTAGACAATCAGAACTCGATATCTATACCAGTAAAAATACAATTGTTCTAGTGGTAATAAATAACATTGTTCTGAAGCACTTTGTATTCCAAGTCACATGTCAGTGATGCTATTTATCACAGAATTGTGGATACCTGTTGGCTGGAGATCAGCATGTGAATAAACAGATTTATAGATCAAATTCGACAATTATGAATTAGTGATTAAAGAAACCAGAGATAAATTCAAATTATGTAAAAAACAATAAGCATACAGTTGTTTTTTGTAAACGTGAATGGGCGTCGCGGGGATCGGACGTGTCGTCAGGTGCAAAAGATTCGATTTTGAACCTCAACTGCATTTTGGTGGTCACGGAAAATTAAATCAAGTGCTGCAAAAAATACTACCGAACATGACTCTATAACTCTATTATACCGAACATGACTCTATAACTCTATTATACCGAACATGACTCTATAACTCTATTATATTCATAATTTTCTTTGTTTCTAATGTGTTTTTTCACTTTGACATGAACCTTGCTATGGACCACGTACTGAACTGTCATTGATTTACGTCTTACTTAGGCTTACGTGAGTTATTGATTTAAGAAAATAATACCCTGGCGGTGCTGCTGTAAAAATGCATCATATTTCTTACCTGAAATGCCACCGAGTTAAAGAATGCCAACAGTAGTCTCAGAGGCCACTTGGCTTTGTAAGATCGATGTGCCCATAACCGGTGAACTCCAGCAGTTATGCCTAAGCCTGATATAACGTACAATACAAACGCTGTGAAAGGAAAAAAAAAGGAGCAAAATTTCAGTATAGGAACCAGTTTTAGAATTTACTGATCTATCAGTGCTTTCACATCTTTATTTATCTTATAGTTATTTATTTACAAGTTGGATATTTATGCTCAACTAAAATTTGGAACTCGCTCTTAGGAGCGTTGTAAAACTCAACAGTAAGTTTCTTAAAAAACAACAATAACAACAACACACTTATTTCAATCATTAAAAGGAAACACGAGATGCACGTCATTTTTGTATTTATACTAGAACTGTAGTTGTCTTGAAAAAGTGACTCAGTTAGTCATTTGATTCTCTGCCACTTGAAAGGTCAGTAAGAACGACAGAGAAAAACTATTACAGTTATTATATTGATTCACAGTCATAGTGTAATTTCATTAAGAAACTATTTTTCTCCAGCTTCAGAAATAGCCCCTGGTAGAAAAATGGTTAATACGAGCGAATTATCAATCACGGGAAAGAAAGAGACTCAATATAGATGTAGACAATTGGATCCTACCATTGTTTCTCTAGTATGAACTGAAATCGTGACGTTATGGGGAAGTCAAACTATTTGTAATCAGCATTTATAAAGTATACATATTGGCCGGGAGTAGCATAAGGGGTAGTGTATAGAACAAGGGAATAAAAAGCCCATAGTTTGCGCCCCATTGCCACAGAAAGAGAGAGAAAGAGATGGAAATGGTGTTTTTCACGATTAAAGTAGCTGGAGATGAGTGCTGTTGTCTTCCCTATCAGTACATAGTAAGGGATATATTGTGTAGCTATTTGCGAATTTTCGAAGCAAGTTATACTTATTATTATTATTGAAGTTACTTTGTGGTGAAATGCAAGGAACAAACAGAAGGCGTTTACATTCTTGTTCATGCCAGCACGGCTATTAATATTAGTCCCGAAATGCAATTCATTAGAACCTATCACAATATTTTGATAAAACAAGTAGATTTTGCTAAACTAAAAATTGAAAATGCTGCAATATTTGATACTCTGATTAATCCTTTTGACTAAAACGGGAAAATAAACAATGGGCCCATTGATACAAATATTTTTAGGAAGTCGACAACTTTCTTTGCAAATCTAAAGGCTTTTTTTTTTCAAACATTAAACACTATTTTCATCTTTTTTGCAAACATTGTAATATTTCTCAGTTACTTGGATTCTGCAGAACATTTAATGAAGTGGAATAACTAATTTCGAATGTTAGTATTTTAATTATCATACTTAGATATATTTCAACATCAAGATTTATTCGGCCTAAAATTTGTGATAAAAATCATGTTATCGTCATTTTTAGAATTATTACATTGTGTATATAAATAGTGTTTTCGGAGATTCTTGTCACATGGTTCAATCGAACTGACAAGTTCCAGTATTGTACTGTTGGACAGTGATCTGTGAGAAACAAACGATAGATCTGAAATGCTATTTTTACCCGTCTCTGATTTTGAGTCTGCAGGGGACAAGTTATGATGAATGTGAGGGGAAAAAACATCTGCAGTTAAACTTAGTGTGATTTTATCAAAGATTTTAGGCCTATTAGTTTCTAACGCTTTATATGCTTTTGGTGTTTATAGCACAGCAAGATTTATTAACATATCTCCAAAATTTATAATAGTTCGTATTAAAATTGTTGCCAAAAGTTGAAAGTAACGTCATAAGAACTTTACACAAAACGGTGAAATATTGTTACAATAAATTGCTTTATTAGTTCTGTTGAATTTTCTGCAAAGCTACTCGAAGGATTAATCGTCACATTATAATCCCTCAGTGGCTGAAAGGGTGAAAACGTTCGACGACTAATTTTGATATTGTAATTTTCACATTGTGAGAGGAGATCCCTATAAACTATCTCTCACAAACACACACACACACACACAGTAAGAGCATTTTCGTATTATAACTAATACATTTCTGAAGCTCTGTATCTCACCACGTGTCAAAGTAACCTTTGGTGGCTAACACACGTGATTACCGAACACCACTTATATGACTAAGCGCTCCTATTTTAACAAGTATGCTAGTGGAGAAGGATGTTATGCTACAGCACTGGAATTCGAAGGGCGAATTACAAGTCTCTCTACCACTTTTAATACTAGTATTTAATAACCTAGTCATCTTAAATTTCCTTCTGTTGTTCCTATATGTATGCGATTATTATAGAGGTTTCGAATATCAACACCAGAATAAACTATCTTTTTAATTATTACTCTCAGCGGTAAGTCTGAAGGCTTATAACGCTAAAAAACGGGTTTTGATATCCATGGTAGGCACAGCATATAGCCCACTGTGTAGCTTTTGCGCTTAAGAACAAAGAAAGAAACAAACAAACAAGCGGTGTGAAGTATTTTTAGTAATTTGTTTTTATTTCATTGTAGTTGTGTTTCATTTGGAAAAAAAAATGGTTTTATACAACTGGCTGCGGAGACAAATGCAGCTGTTCTGAGTTGGAAGGATGTTGTAACCTTCTATAACTGCTATAAATTTTTTTAGCTTCGTTTCACATGTGAGGCTAGCGATTAAAAGTTGAAACTGGTGTATTCTGGTTGCAGCATTTTATAAACAATTTTTTTCTGTTGTTTGTGCTCTTATTCAGTTTCGTTGTACAATATGTATGATTCCAATTTTTTGCCTACTTTTTTGAAATTCATCTTTCTTGACTTTCCAAGAACTTTAATAAATTACATATTTTTTAGAATAGTTGATCATTTTGTGACGGAGAAAAAATTACATTGTGACAATAATTAAATCAATTTTTGAAATATTTCGCTCACGTACGCAAAAGATCATTGTTTCGACTCCAACAAGCTACCTGACCTGGAACCTAACAGTATATTGACAGACTTAAGTGAAAGAAAACTAACTATTCATTTACAATATAAAAAAATAACTTAAAATACAATTTATAGTGTTAGCATTGCTTTATAAAAATACCACTAGAAGACAATACAATTCACAACTTTTCAAACAGAAACTGTATTAATTGTCGACTTAAAAAAAGACTGAGAAAACAAAACAAAAAAAAAAAATAAAGAGAGAGAGAGAAAAAAAAAGAGAAGGATTGAATTAAGAAAACTTTCATTCGCAAATTAAATGGAAAAAAAAGACAACGTTTTCCACTCAGATTGAACATCTGTAAAATATTCCATATCTCTTGTGAAAATCTATAAAAATAATTTGATACTTTTAATGCTATTATTTCAATAATAGTTATAACTCAATACAGAAATAATTTTATGGTTTCATTATGTTCATACTAACAGCATAAAGTTATTGTATTAGTAATTCAAGTGGTTGCGAGTTAATAAAATTATGATTTAAAAAAAAAAGTTTATTACTGAAGTTTCTATGGTAGAGCTCTGAATTATGGAGCTGGCGAACCGGGTTCAAATACATGCAATATCGGAACATTTTAAGATGTGGATGCGTTACAAGAGTGACAGTCAATCCCTTAGCATGATTGGTGGACGGCGGCTGACAGCCTATGTTGCTTTGTCATAAATGTGAATATGCTAGTTTTTATTTTTACTCTCTTGTCAGTTTATAGCGCTTTGTTCACAAAGGGTAAATCTACCGTTATCGAAGGTTAATAGCTGCAACTGTTTTATTCTATCATCGCTAAACATTGTGCAGCAACCATGACGGAGACGTGAAATTATACGACGATTATGGGATACTTTTTCAGGAAATTTTCGAAGAATACCAAACAAATGTCATTAAATTTGGAAAATATCTAAAATATATGACTGTTTAAAATACAACGGACCCGAGCCTTATTGGATAATGTGAAATGTCACTTTATCTCATAGAAAAGCGTCAAAATGTTTGTTGTTAAGCGCAAAGCTACATCATGGGCTATCGGTGTTGTGCCCATCATGAGTATCGAAACTCGGTGTGAGAATTATCGTTGAATCACCGTGGCAGGGTGATCTTGTCTGCATTCATCAGTTACGGCCACAAGGGGGCACGAAGGATTATTCATTTGTTTGCTTGTTCACCATGGGGACTCAAACCCTGGATTTTATAGTGTTGTACGTTCGTAATTTTATCGCTGATCCATTGAAAGACGACGAGAAGGCACGTGGATACTGTTGTGCGACAGAAGCTGTAACGACCTTAATACCAACTAGTTCGGGGTTGCCCGGTATTTGTGCAAGCCAATAATTTTTTCACTCGGGTAACCAGCCCAGATGGCAACTATATAGGACGAGCATTCGGCGACAATGATTCGAAATCGCAACCTTCCGATTACGAGTCGAGCGCCCTAACCACAAGCCATGCGAGGCTCAAGCCATAAACTTTATATTATTTATGGAAAATTAAATAGGAAAAATTACGCACTCTATCAGAGCAAGTTGCTTTATGATAAGCTATAAGACACTGCCACGCAGCTAATGCAAAAAATAATAATACTTAATACAAAGTAATTTCAAAGGTTGGCTATTAAGAGTATTAACGGTTATTAAAATAGTATTTCCAATTATATGCTTCATTAAATCCACTAAAATGACAAGGTACATAAATTAATAGTCTGAAAACAGTTGTACTAGCTAATACTTAACGTGGATAGTCTATTAAATATAGAACCTGCCCCAATTAAAAAATGCATACGGTCAACTCTTCCCAATTTGTAACACACACCGTATATTGATCATTTTTACTTCCTATGTAAATAGTTTGAAATTAAATCTTAACAAGTATTTCAGATTTAAATTTCAGCACCTTTGGGAAGATTTAATCATATATCTAAATGTAATTTTCTCTTAGTTATCTATAATTAAATATATTTCATTTACAAAATGGGCGCTATAATACACAGTCACTGCAGAGTCTGCTG
>NW_013666327.1:261178-283465 GCF_000517525.1 Limulus polyphemus | reverse complement strand
ATTAACTACGACGTACGTACGGTTAAGGTATTAATTACTACTATATATAATAATAGTTATTTCTCTTAGTTATCTATAATTAAATATATTCATTTACAAAATGGGCGCTATAATACACAGTCACTGCAGAGTCTGCTGAAAACACTGAGCCAACATTCGCAGCTGGTGACCCACTATCACTACTACTTCTACAAACGTCACGTCAAGTCTCGCGCTGTTTTTCCGATTGTACGTGTGCCATAAGCTAACTGTTCAGCATATATAGAAAGGTGTTCGTTAATCGATGATTGTGTCACCTGAATAATCTCTTAATTTTATTGCACATTAATTAGTAGCTCATTTTAATATCATTAATAGGTCGGTTGGTTACTAAGTGTTTTTTTTTTTGCATGAAACCAGTAGGTGAAGAGTAAACAGTTAAAAGTTTTATATTTTGTTCCTTATCACCGTCTACACTGTCCTATTATCTACCAGTACAAACATGATGACATTGTTTTAACAGCTTCACTAATACAGCTGCTTGTCAGGGTTGGATTCTTGCGACAGAATCACGTGAAACAAACTCGTACATGACAGGATGAAGTCAGGAAGGGCTTACTCAACGCTGTTGATACACAGGAATAGCTGATCTAGAACTACGCAAAGTTTGTCGGTATTTAACCACGAGTGTCGAGAACCTGACACCAAAGTGTGCATGCGCAAAACTACCATTAATGAGAGGCTAAGTCACCCACGGCATGGTGATCATTTAGGGTTGGGAAAGTGCCAACAACATACTTTACCGGATGTAAGATAACGAGTAGGTAGAACTGAATGCTTTTTTTCTTGATTACCGTTGAATTTTAGAAAACTTGAACTAGTACTGAAAAATCATTCAGTATAATCAGTGTCGACGACTAAATACCAAAATATTCTAAATGATAAATAATAAGGAAGTGAGAAGTTTTTCTTGCCAGATTGTTCAACATTCATTAATGATAATAATAACTATTCGATAAAAGTTCAAGGTTGCTTCGCGATGCCTGCGGACTTACAACGCTAGAAACAAAGCTTCGCGATTCCAGTTGGATTTTAAAAACACTCAACTACAAGTAATAAAAGAACCATACAATTTGAGCTATGGGGTAAATGGGAAACAGAGCAGTGATAAATAACAATATAAAGTGAAATTTATTGTTACCGAATAATTTTATATCACTCGAAGGTGGAGTACCTGCCCGTTGGGCGGGTGAAATAAAAACGTGTTTGTAACAAAGGATAGGAAATTGTGCTTCTATTTTTTATGAACCTAATAAACATCAAAAGTGCAATAAAAATACATAAAGCTACCAATACCGAAAAAAAAGATTGTTTTCAAGAATTCTAACAATATGAAATTAGATGGGGGGGGGTCAACTCCCCTTATGACCTTCCTCATACATATGCACACACATAATGACGTTTAGTTATATAGATTAGATAAAGCACCATTGGGTAAAATGTTTAACGTTTGAAAGCGCCACAGATAATAATGCAATGTGAAGTTGTTGTAACTACAGTATCTAGACTCAAGAATATCTTTTATGTAACAAATTAGAAATTGAGCATGGCTCTGGTTTATTCGTTTCATCTACCAAACCAAAGAATAAGATCCAAAAGTAACATCGCTCAGCTCACAGGAAAATTGAACTCCTTATAGATCACGTGATTGTTATATCATTATATTCTGTTTAATTGTTTAACTTATGTTTCCTATTTAAGTAAGCAAAAGGGCTATATAAGTAAAATACAAGTCAAAATGTTCAACTCTAATTAGCCCCCAGTGGTACAGCGGTATGTCTGCGGACTTACAACGCTAGAATCCGGGTTTCGATACCCGTGGTGGGCAGAGCACAGATAGCCCATATAAAACGCGTACGTAGGCTGTTTAATGTTTCAATTCCAAAAACTTTGAGTCATATACATAGGCCTTATCAACCAAGAAATAATGATACTGTTTAACAAGAAACTTGGTATTATTGTTTACTTTAACTCAGCTACTTCACATTTCTAGGAGAGGAGTTTTACCTGCACACAAAACCATTAGTCATATTACACCATTCTTCAGCTGCTGTAAATACACAGAACCACAAGTATTCTGACGTGTACACCACTCGTCAAGGATTGTCAATACACAACATCACAAATCAGACTCATTAAACTAACATGTATCCCATTATCCAGAGGTTTTGAATACAGATAACTACGATTCACATGTATAAGCCTAACATGTACCCCAGGCAAAAATTCAGAGCCATTATATTGATATGTACGCCATTATTTAAAGGTCGTGAAATCACATGACCACTATTTACGTGTATTAAACCTAATATATGCCCCATTCTTCAGGGGTAGTCAATAAACATGGCCAAAAGTGAAAAGTATTAGCATGGCGTATACCCAATGCCGAGGAGTTATCTATTCACAGGTTTATTAACACAACATTTCAATTCGAAAAACCACAGGTTAGATGTATTAGCTTAACGTGTACAAGAATAGGCGAACCATTAAACCAACGATAAAAAATATTATGTATATCTCACGGTAAACTTGCATTATTGTGTAGTTAAATGACTCGAGTATTTGAGTTTACACTGTAAGCTAGAATAAAGACGAACACCTGACTTAATGATACCAAGTTATCTTCTGTTATTTTAAATACTTATGAAACCATATTTTAGTCTTTACAGGGCAACGCAATCCGGCACTTAAACACAAAACAACATGAAAGCTGCCAGGCAACTCAGAGAAGGGAGTACTTCAGGAGGGATAACTTACTGACACTGATGGTGTTTGTGCAATCAGTTACAAGTGTTTCTGGAGGGGGTAACTTACTGGCACTAAGGGTGTTTCATCTGTTTGTGCAATCAGTTAAAAGTGCTTCAGGAGAGTAATTGATTGCACAAACAGATGAAACACCATCAGTGTCAGTAAGTTATAAAGAACCCTAGCGAAAAACATTCAGTAATTTATGTCATTTGTTTTAAGTAGAGAAATAAAGTATTATTTGAATATGTGTGTTTCACAGGCCGTGATCTTACTATATAATTTCAGTGTTTATTTGTTTCCTCCCTGTTGGTTGGATGTCTTCAGTTTATTTGTGCATTTTATTTTTTATCTACGTTGTATAATGCTGGTCAACTTGAAATGTCTTTTACGAATCACATTTTATTAAATTAAACCTTGACTGACAGGAAAAATGCTTGTAGTCTTGTCATAACGTAAAGATCTCCCACTCGTACATGAACACATTATCAAGACAGTTGAATTTGATTGGTAATTACAGATGTTGCCTAGGGTCTTTATGTCAGGGCCATTGTTAAAAGATAGGAGTACGAGTGCATAACCACTTTTACGTAACATCTTCTCTGTCTGTGTAATCTAAAAAAATGTACATCCCAAAACAAGTTGTTACAGATATATGTTTGTTCGTTGGACAGGTAATTTCACACGTGTGACTTTACTATTATTGCTTTGCGTTATATCAGCAAACAATAAATGTAATATTGGGATTCTGCTATAGCACTTAAAGGAAGTTGCAGTATATATGTATTTGTGTGTTCGTGACAGGTAATTACACACGTGTGACTTTACTATTATTGCTTTGCGTTATATTAGCAAACAATAAATGTAATATTGGGTTCTGCTATAGCACTTAAAGGAAGTTGCAGTATATATGTATTTGTGTGTTCGTGACAGGTAATTACACACGTGTGACTTTACTATTATTGCTTTGCGTTATATTAGCAAACAATAAATGTAATATTGGGTTCTGCTATAGCACTTAAAGGAAGTTGCAGTACACATGTATTTGTGTGTTCGTGACAGGTAATTACACATATGTGGCTTTACTATTATTGCTTTGTTAATTAATATGACATTACGCTATATTAGCAAATGAATAAATATAACATTAAGTTCTGCTACAGCATTCAAGTATGCTATCTCTTATATTTATACACACACATCTGTCATTCGTTGTATTAACAGTGATTTTTGTAGGCCAGAATATCAAGTACTCAGTTTCTGAAATTTTCTTTCTTATTGGAAATTCAACATTGAGGTTTAAGTACAAATAACTTTTCGTTTTCGTAATGAAAATGTTTATTTACAATAAAGCTTCCTCTAGTATTAGAATGGAAACGTTTATTGACAACAAGCGCCCTCTAATATTAGAATGGTAATGTTTATTTACAATAAAGTGTGTTCTAATATTGGAATTCTTTATGTTACTAAGATTGGGAGATTTAAACCTTACCCATTGTATAAAATACTACTTTATTCTCCTAGCGCATTTTTCGAATTTCAACAAAAGCATGTTATACTTTTTCTTGGATCAAACCACGTTAATTAAGAATTTTTTCTTAATTTCTGGAATTGCAGTTTTTCAACCTCAACGGTAAGTTTAGTATTCATAAAACCGGATGAGAAAACTCTAGGGTTTAGGTATAGCCGTCTCTAATTTTGAACTACTGACCAGTAGGAGGGTAGTCAGCCAGCAGCATCCGCCGTTTTGCCAGGTTCACTGAACTATATAACGGGGCTAAGTGTCATTTTTATAATGTGCCTACAGCTGAAAGTCTGGAGTGCGACAGTTGTCATTTACGTCTGGCTATTCAATCTCTGGGAATCACTATGAGCAGGGTAACCAGTCTTTGGGTTATAATCAGTGTAATGGGGATATTAGGGAAAATAAAATAATGTTTAATAGTTTAACGTCGATGATCATAATAATAATATTTTAACAGTAATTCAGCTTCTTAGAACAATAGTGCATTGTTACAATTTGTAATAACGTCGAAGCAGGAAATGCAAGAGTGTGTGAAAATTACTTTGGTTTTATCAAATCAAAGGATGCGTATTGTTGGGAAATATTTTTTTCCAAATATAAAAGTTTTCCACATAAAAGTTTCACATGATTCCATGTACCATTTATGAGCGTTTTTAAAACTGAGGTTTGAGTAGTTCTTCTATACATAAGAACCACTTGTTAAAAAAAAAAAGGAAAATGATTTCAGTCAAGTCGTTTCGAGAGCTTATGTATCTAACGCTCTAAATTTGTATGTGAATATACATAAACATAAATAGACAGATGCGTCTAATGTCAGACTAGGCAACGTTTTACTGTGATAATACCTGGTAATTGACGTTGCGTATACTCCAAAAGGTGCCAGATAAGTATTCTTTAATCCTAACTTATTTGTTGAGGAATCTGGTTTGAAACGAATTCACAGAATTAAGCATAACATTGCCTTGTGGAAATGGACGATCTTGTTTACCGAAGAGCTAAATGAGATTAATACTGAATTATTGTGCTGTTCAAAAGAGCTGAGTGAAATCACTGGCGCGTTCTTTGAAACAATTTTGGACGAAAGGAGCGCTTCTTCTTCATTACCTAAGAAGAAGCGTTGTTTATCAGGCTGTAAGTTTGACATGATGTGCGTTATTCACCGTACTTAGAGAATCAAGTAACTTATAACATACCATGAGAAGGTATATTATACCATTAAACCACCTCCAGCATCTTGCACGTAAGGACAACACTTCTAAAGGCAAATGTCTCATTAAAGTTGTCCTCTATCATTAGTACAAGTGGAGTAAAAGGCGACTTACCAAACTACATCATTCGTTGTCCACAGTTTGCTCTCTAAGTACTACCACTGAAACTGTGTTTTTATACTGCGTCAGATGTAAGTGGTTTGGGGATTAGTTGTCCTTTGCCATATGACAGTTTCTGTGATGTCTTCCATAATAAGGTTGGGGCCCATGAATCCTCATCACCGTAGGTGGGAAAAAAAAATCGGACATAGTCTAACGATTGTCACATTTTACAAGACTGTCCAACTCTCTTTTTCCTTGTTATGTCACCAGCAGTTGACGGTCAGTTTGTACCAGGGGAAACCTTTTTTTTTATTAATACTATTGAAATACTCTGATGGCAAATGTCTTTGAACAGTCGGTCAACAAACGATCTTTATCAACAACGCTCCTGTGGGACAAGTGTTTACTGTTATTTAGGGCCTGACATGACCTAGTGGTTAGGGCGGTCGACTCGCAATCTACAGGTCGCGGGTTCGAATCCCTGTCGCCAACCACGCTTGTCCTTTCAGCCGTGGGGTCATTATAATATGACGGTCAGCCCCACCATTCGTTGGTAAAATAGTAGCCCAAGAGTTGGCTATCACTAATAAATTCCAGATGGCTAGCGTGAAATCCAAACCAAACTAAACCGTTTTGTTTTAACTGTTGTATCGCAAACTACTAGAATAGGATTACACTATCCTATACATTACATCAAACAAGTGTTATACATGCATGAAGTGAGCAACAAATCTGTATGAGGCAAACTAATAAAATGATTAATCATTGTGTATTTATTCACTGAATAAAAGCTGGTATCTAGTACTTTCGAATGCATAGTTATGTTTTGCTGCTAGGCAATAAGAAAACTGGATGTCAGGTGTGCAGTAAACATAATTGCAACTGTCTTTACTTTTATGATTTTAAATGATAGGCGTACAGTTTGATATTGTTATGTAGTTTTTGTCGTTAACATACACCAATCAATTTGTTTTAGTTTAAATGAAACAGAAAATCGGAAAGTTTTTTATGTAGTTGTTCCTATTGCGAAAAATAAGGGATTAAACATTTACAAAAGCCTCCAAGATATAAAAGGTATGAGGTGTATGTAGAAAACAATTTATGCCAGGAAATAGTCACAGGAGAAAAATATAACTTAAGGAAATGCTATTCTACGTCTTAACGATCGTTATATCTAAAACTGATATCAAAACTTGACAGATGTATTACTATAGAATTTGTATAAGCGTCTACCAAGAGGGCTAATACAACCAAACGTTGTTAATAATTTATTATTTACTTGCGGATTTATAATATTTATGTATATGATGTTAACTTATGTTAACTATCGTCAATACTACCAAGAGGGCTAATACAGCCAAACGTTGTTAATAATTTATTATTTACTTGCGGATTTATAATATTTATGTATATGATGTTAACTTATGTTAACTATCGTCAATAATTGCGACCTAGATTAAGATTTTTTTCGTTACATTATCTTTTGAATTAAATACAATGTAATGGAATTATTATGATTTTCTAATAATTTGTTTTTATCGGTAAAATAAAAGTGAAGAGAAGGATTATCAAAACGATCAGACTGTTAAAGAAATATTTTAAGATTCAAAAATCCGAGATGTAGGAGTTTTTTTTTTTTATCTGTGGATCTGTTACCACCCATATAACCTACCCCACCCACAGATTTTCACCACACTTGTTGAGTCTGTATGCGGTGATATCACCTTCGGCAAGAATGGTAAGAACTAGACAAAATCGATCGATTCCCGAAGCCCACAAAAACAAAGCAATACCAGAAAACATTTTGTCGAAATACGAAGGGAACTGAATAACCTACAGAAATAAGAACTAAAGAAACATTAGACAAATAAATAAGTTTGAAAAATGAAACAATTTTACGATTTTGTTGATTATTTGCAGCAAGTAAAACTCTGAATTGTGATGCGTTAAAATTATAAATATAAAAAGCAGGTCTCAAATGTCACTATAAGACAGTCACCATTCTTTTTTTATTATTGTAAATCCTTTTTTTTTTGCAAAACGTAAAGGGTTCCTGATGAGCCTACCATTAGAAGCTATAAATATTTATAGTTTGTCTTCGTCCTCAAGTATTACAAGATCCTAAACGTTTAGTCATATACGTTCCGCATACACAAACGTATATTTTATACGAGCTCTAAAACCTTAAAAACGAGAACACAGAGTTAAAACCAAACAACAACAACAGCAACAAAATCATTCTTATCCCTAAATCAATACCAAGCAAACAAATTCTTATACCAAATACGACCGTTTTCAGCAATGTTGATGTGAATACTAGGTAGATGGCATACAAGGAAGTTGCGTGAAGAAACGCAAAAATGTAAACGTTTCTCCAGACAATTCGAAGTTTTGAAGAACCCTTTTCCTTCTCTGGAATGTTCTTTTCCATTACCGTTGCAGTCTCTGGAATGTTCTTTTCCATTACCGTTGCAGTAGATCGATTGGAAGCCAGCCTAAAAGCAAAAATGTATGTATTAAAATATGAAATGAAATCTTCCCTCATTCACAGAAATGATTTGAAATCAAAAGTCTTATTATAAATATTTGAACTTTGTCTTCTAATATTTTAACATTATATGATAGTTCAAATGTATAATACATATAACAATTATTATATATATTTAAGATATTATAGATTCGCATATTGTGTGATAAAGTAGTAGTATTAAACTTAAGTCTTATTACACTTGTCGCATTAATCAGCTATGATTAACAACTTAAACAAGTTACTGTTAGCTGTGAAATTATCTATACTATTATAATGCACTAATTGATTCGTACAGGTTTGCAATAAAATATTGAAATAACTTATTATAAGCGAGTCCCCCCCGTGGGTCAGCTGTAAGTTTACGGACTTGCAACGCTAAAATCAGGAGTTCGAATTTCCGCGATGGACACAGTGAACACAGCCCATTGTGTAGTTTTACACAAATAATAAAAAATGCGTAGTAACAACAGCTACAACCTTGGTGATAAATCGAATAAAAAAATCAATATAAAGATTTATTTGCCTCCCCCCCCCCCCCCCCACGTTTATGTCTGCGGACTTGCAACTCTAGAAACCGGGTTTCTATTTTCTATACCTTTGGTGGGCAGATAGCCCATTGTGTAGCTTTGTGCTTAACTAGAAACGAAAAATCAAATGTATTAGTTATATATAAAACGATATTTTTTTATTATTACTTCATATTTACTTTTCCTCTGGTTAATGGGGTTTGATTCACTCCACTCAGCGAATATCCAGCCTGTTGTTTAGTCTTGTCGAAGACTGATGTTCAAAAATGGCATTTGTTATGAATTGAAGTTGATGTGTTTGTGGTTGTATTTTGAATGCAGATCGATTGATTATCAAGTTTCTCTTTACCTTAGTGAAAAGCGAGAGTTTCGTATTCTCCTGTACTCTGCTACACTATACAGTACTAATCGATTTAGATCACGTGTACTAGCTTATGGGTCTCATCCTGAACTAGGTCGTCAACTTTCACATTCTGTAATGGTAATCCTGGTTTGCCAAGCGTGTTCCTACTCGCTCTAGCACAATATGCTGTGGTTCGTCTCTCTTCAACCTTTCAGCAATCACAATATTCAAACACATTGTTTTGGGTCACGAAGTTTGTGGTAAAAACTAAGTCAGAAAATCTCAAGAGCAACCACCTACTTTTGTAAAAATATTAAGACTGACAGTTATCAAACCGTAGGAACCACACTCTGTTCCCACAATAAAAACAAAACAATGAAAACGTTAACTACCGTTCGAATATTACTAACAAACGCTGACTAAACATGTTCTTCAACTGTCAATATTACAACCTAATAATCTGGGGGTTCCAATGGAAAACCCCTGCTAAATTTCAAACTCTTAGCACCATATCCCCTAATACAGAAAAGGTTTAACATTTTTTATGAACGGATAAGCCCCCAGGAATGACTTTAGGGTGGTATTATACAATGGTAACTTCGAGAAATATGGATGCTCTCCATGTAAAAATGAAGTCTGTGAAAATATATCACGTTGTTGCTTGCTTTAGAAATAAATTCAGCAAAGTTTGAACAGACATGACATTTGAACAAACGGTCAACTGTGATAGCCTAGTACAAGAGGGGGTATAGTGGGTTTTATGCAGGAGCCTTGGGCAGATGGTTCATCACTACCCATGAGAGCTCAGCTATCACTATTTCCATGAAAGTAAGGTGTTGTGATATGCAATGTTCCCTCTAATGTTTTCAATCCATGTGCGGAATGAATTTCTTCATGTGCAATGCTACCAATTGGTTATTTGGGCCTTAGACCTATCGACTGGCAGGGTCATTAAGGCCGTCAACGTGATGAGACTCCTCACCATAATTGAAGATGTGCGCGTCACTTGACTGGTTCTTGTGGGGCCGCGCAGCTTAGCGGGAACATTGGTGATATGACGTTTCACAAGGAGGTTAGTCCACGTCGTATTCAACGAAATGAAGGGGATGTTAGTAAGATGTTAAATGCCATCATACATTCCACAACAAATCCATCTGTTTTGAATGCTGACTTGATGGCACTCAACAGCATTGCAAATGACAATGTCGCATCAGTAGAGGTTGCCACCGACCGTGTTTCTGTGACTGATGCAGAAATCAAAGCAATGAAACAGTTTGAGGAAGACAGGCTATATTAAATTTCCCTGGGGTTCTTTCAGAGATTGCACTATCTCAACATCATGACGTTTTCACTTCTAAGCAATAACATCAAATCAAAAACTAGTAGTGATAAGACGGTGACTATAAATGGAGTTTTTTAGCCACCTTGTAGTAGTTACACAAACAGGAGATTTATTTGAAGTTACATATTCCCTTTCAAATTCTGATGGTACCCTGAATAAAACTGCAAAGAGTAAGCTACTGCCTGAATTAGAAAAAAGAAACAGAGCCAATTTATCAACTTCCAGAATCTAATATGCCCACAGCTTGGTTAGTGGATGGCATGGCTGTTATAGAAATGGTCGGTCAAAGAGGTGCCACTAATTTTGGAGAACTTACTGAGTTGATCTTTAGGAAACTATGCCAGCCTCTGCAGGTTAGATATCGACCTTGGTCGTTGTGATATAAAAGGTTCAATTAAAGTATTTGGCATGCACGAGTTTATCACCATGATGTGCAATAGTAACGATAAATAATTCTAGACATTGTTGTTTTAGCCATTGGAAAAAAAAAAGTTTACTCGTATATATATATATATATATTACTTGAATATGTAAATAAGCAAGTCACGTTACAAACACAGCCGGTGTTGCGGTGGAATAGAATGTATCAGCACTACTTTTTACGTAGCAGGGTAGTGCGATAGCACCTAAAATTGATAGTTTTCTAAGATAAGGATATTTCTTGTAACTAATAGTGTTGGAAACAAAGAAATATGAATCAACTTGGGTTCAGGAGCATCACAAGAGAGACTTAAAATAAGTCGTACCACCGCCCTGATATGTAAAGTGCAACATCTTGCAATAAAAGATGAGTATCGATGAACACAAAAGTCGGTGACAAAACCTGTCATATTGCTCCCCTTCGTAACATTGTCATGCCCAAAGCACAATATTCTTTCCTGATGCTTTCCATAATCTATCTGGTGTGTGAGGACGGCTGTTTCCCTATTTCAACAGTCTGATCACAGAAATCCATTGACGACTTGAGCGGAATGTTTTCATATAAAATAGTATGATTACACGTGTCATTCTTCAACTGCTTGATGTATGCGACGACTTAACGGCTATGTCGTGGAAGCATCTTGTCTACATGTGGCTTGTGTGATTTTTTCCAGACCGAGATCCTTCTTGATTATGTTATTTACCGTGACCTATCCTTTTGCAATAGAAACTACGCTGCAGGGCTGTCGTCAACATGCAAGGTCTTCAGATAGAGCATGACCGAACGTAGCGAATTTGACGTAACGAGATGGTAAGATTCAGGAGTCATTTTAATATAACACATGCAACCTCCGTATTGTAATTGTACAAATAGAAATTGTCCTAAATGTTGCTGTTATATGATTTTCTAGACTATTAATATTCGAAAATACTCGCCCTTTTAGTCGTGAGGGTGTTATAATGTGACGATCAGTCGTTAATAAAGAGTAGCCCAAGAGTTGGTCGAGGGTGATGTTGACTAGCTGCTTTCTTTCTAGTCTATCACTTTAAAATTATGGACGGTGAAAATTCAACAAATAAATAAAATATTAATATTTTATAATTTATAACTGCACAAACAGAAATAATTTAAATATTGCCATGTTAACAATCTCATGGGCATTTGTATCAGTACAATGATAAATACTCAAAATATAGTTGTGTTAGTGTTCTTACACTTTTAATATTGCAGTTTCACAATGATAAATAGATTTAAATATTATTATCTATATTGAAGCTATAAAATGCTAATAGGTTAATAATAGTATTATGATACCCCGCTCTTCTGGATTTCATCGACATAATTTGGGGTCGAAATAAGCTAAGAAATTAGAATTTGTAAAAAGAAGTCTAAAAAAAAACATCCTCAAAATTCAGAAAAACTGTCGCTTCTGTTTTTGTTGTTTTGATATGTAAACATCTTTCCTCAATTCATAGATAAAAACTACATTTATTTCTACATATGAAACCAGACTTGTTTGTTCAGTCAGATTGCGTTCTAAACAACAGTAAAGTTTCCGTACGCTTAGATTAAGTTCTAAACAATTGTAGTGTCCATACATTTAGATTAAGTTCTAAACAATAGTAGTGTCCTTACACTTAGATTAAGTTCTAAACAATAGTGTTCGTACACTTAGATTAAGCTCTAAACAATAGTAGTGTTCATGCACTTAGATTAAGTTCTAAACAATTGTAGTGTCCATGCACTTAGATCAATTTTTAAACAATAGTAGTGTCAGTACATTTAAATTCGGTTCTAAACAACAGTAAAGTGTTTGTACAATCAGGGTCAGTTCTAAGCTATAGTGGATTAGCATAAGTATAGTTTTAACAATACTTAAATGGTTTTCATTAGGAAAACTACATTATCGCCCACGTGACTAAAGTTATTGTTACTGTTAGTAAAAGGACAACTTATTTTTTATAGCTTTTCATATCCTGTAGTAACGCTAATAGCTTCTCCTGACTTTTGGTTAATTTCTTTATCAGTTTGTTGTCATTATCAGAAATTGTTGTCAGGGATAGTAAACTAAGTTGATTAATATGTTTTACAACTTTCAAACTATTTTAGTAAACATTGAGAGCTAGATACATTCTAATATAATGAGATAACAGCCAAGCAATTTTATACCACTGGTTTTACTCTACTTTGTAACTTACCAGCCAAGCAATTTTATACCACTGGTCTTACTCTACTTTGTAACTTACTAGCCAAAAGCAATTTTATACCACTGATCTTATTCAACTTTGTAACTTACGAGCTAAGCAATTTTATACCATTGGTCTTACTCTACTTTGTAACTTACTAGCCAAAAGCAATTTTATACCATTGGTCTTACTCTACTTTGTAACTTACTAGCCAAAAGCAATTTTATACCACTGGTCTTACTCTACTTTGTAACTTACTAGCCAAAAGCAATTTTATACCACTGGTCTTACTCTACTTTGTAACTTACGAGCTAAGCAATTTTATACCACTGGTCTTACTCTACTTTGTAACTTACGAGCTAAGCAATTTTATATCACTGGTCTTACTCTACTTTGTAACTTACGAACTAAGCAATTTTATATCACTGGTCTTACTCTACTTTGTAACTTACGAACTAAGCAATTTTATATCACTGGTCTTACTCTACTTTGTAACTTACGAACTAAGCAATTTTATATCACTGGTCTTACTCTACTTTGTAACTTACGAACTAAGCAATTTTATATCACTGGTCTTACTCTACTTTGTAACTTACGAACTAAGCAATTTTATATCACTGGTCTTACTCTACTTTGTAACTTACCAGGTAGACAATTTTATATCACTGGTCTTACTCTACTTTGTAACTTCCATGATTGTTTTAACCAAAATCTGTAATTTTTAATTCACTTATTTTTTATTTTTTTTTCCACCTTAATTTGTTTCGTCCCCGGAATTCTTTTGTTTAATTTCTTAAATAGAAAAGAATTAGCATCCTGAAGTTAGACGTATTTATATCTAAATAGATGAACATGTTTTTATTCACGTTTCTTTAAAATCATTGAAAAAAAAGAACGAACTTCTTTAACAATCATTCTAATATAAATCGCAAACCACACCTTAAAAGTGCCTCAAATAATGATTGTCGATTTTATAATTTTATCGTGATTAAAAAAAATCATGTTCTCCACTTTTGTTCAATTTTTGTTTACACTTTCTGTGAATACAGAAGCAACCAAAGCCAAAATTAGATTTAATAAATGAAATAACTTATTGTAAAATGCTATCGCGATTGCCTTTAAATCAATAATGAAACTAATTTGAAACCGAAAAGCCATGTTTTTGTAATATTAAACAAACTAACATTGACAGAACCAAAAGCTTGTAGTAGTAAAACACTCATTAGCGTCCAACGTTGTTAATAATGATGTTTTTAGTTAACATTAATTTTTTTTCAATATATGCTTGAAATGTTAACGTTGGTTTTCATGGAGAATATCGGAAATGCATTATATTAAGCTCTTTTACCTTAATATAGTTTATCAAAAGTAATCAAATTAACTTACATTTCGGACGTGGTGCTGCCTTTCTAGCCTAATACGAAGTACGTTTTCTGAAGAACGACGTCACCAAATGGCTCGTGCTGACAGGAACGTTCCACTGTGACTCAGTATCAGATGATGTAAACCTGTGCTGAGTCTCTATGTTTACACTGGTTCGGAACTAGTGGTGAGATCAAACAAAAGGGCCTATCTGCAAGGAAGACATACGTTTATCCAGGCACAAAGTACCAATGAAACAAAGCACAGTCAGATAATTGATTAAGTTAATCTACATAGATACACGTTACTAACGATTATTTACTTAGAAGCAGTAACAAATTTAAATCGCAGTACTTTTTATTTCTATCATGAATATAACGACTGCGTTGGTTACAATTTTTTAAAGATGGTGTTTAGCACGAAAATAAAACTGTACACATAATCAATACTTTAACGTATAATTTGCGCTTCTATTTGACCCTCTGTATCGATTTTGTCCATATGAAAAATAAAACGTTGATTACAACGCAATGAAAGACGTTGGAGAGTATAACCGCTGGCTGCAGACGAACACTGTTGTATCATCTCTCTCCCTGTGCAATTTTTAAGTAGAGCTTGATATGGTGGCGTGATGCTAGCGTAGCCTCGTGGCGTGATACTCAGTGTATGTGACTCTCCTTCCCACGGACGAACGCCTAAACATGATTTTACTCCTTTGCAAATGTGAATTTTAATCAAATCTATACAAAATCAGAGAACGAACGGTAATGCATTACTTAGGTAATGAGTGTTAAGCGTTGAATTTTATAAATAATTTTAGAAAAAGTAAAGATTTTCTATATCGTTTGTAATTGGGAAAATTTCCCTGCTCTAAACTTGGTGGTAAAGGGGAAAGACGTACTATGTCTTCTCGATCGTTGTGGCCTTTCATCAATGATAATTCATTCTAAATATTAGTTGTTTGGATGGACTAGAAACTGAATTATGTTGTAAGCCGTATCAACTAAGTCCTTTATACATTCACATTGTATTGTAGTAATTAAAAGCTTAATTATCTATAACTACAATTGAATTTTGTTATGTATATTGGAAGTTTTAGTTTGTAGTGTTCAGAAACTATTCATGAAAACACACACATTAACACTCTACATTCTTAAATTTTGTATATATATATATGTTTCTTTTCATTTTTCTAATGTTTTAATCTATAAATAATATCACTAGTCGCTGAATGTTTATAAGGGTGTAATGGATTATTATTATAAAACACAGCTTGGAAGGTGCAATGTACTTCATATGGATGGTTAGAATAAAAAAATGCGTATCTTTGTAGTTTTCACAAAACATAAGATAAAAGAAATAAGTACAACAAATGTGAATACTTGAAACGAACTGATAGAATAACATTTCATGATTATGTGACTTTTTTGACAAACTTTTATGATAACCTTGTTTAAATCTCGATAAAATGTGTTTTTTATATCTACCTATTCAGACAAAAATTATATATTTAAGGTATACATACTCAATAATCAAGATTATCATACAAATTGTCAAAAATCACTTAGTTATAGAATTTTTGTTCTGATTTAGTTTCAGGTTTAGGTGTTCACGTTTTCTGCCATTTTTGATTTCATGAAATTTTAATTTACAAGAGGCTATAGGATTGTGTCGATAGCTTTCTGAACACTGAACTCTTTTGACTTACCGAAAATGATCCGATAACAATAGCCAACAAAACACAGGAAATTCAGCTTATCCGTATAAACCACTTAATACGGCTTAACTAGCTCTGAAATAACGTATTATGACGTAGAAGTGGTTATCCCTTAAAATTATATAAAAGAGCAAATCCTGTAAAAGATGTAATGCAAAAGTGGATAAGTTAAATAAGAAACAATAAGGAAATATTTGGTCCACTTTTGTATTAATGTTGCTGTTTGTTCCAGCTGCAATAAAAAAAGGGACAAGTATTCCAAAATTCATTCTTGTTTAACATACCCATTTTTACAGGGGTTTTTAATTTTATATAACTTTTATATCATATCTTCATATGGCTGTCCATTTTATTCTAATTCGTTTGAAGTGAATATCTATTGTTTGATACTATGTTTGAAGTGAGTATCTATGTTATTGAAGTAAATATCTATGGTTTGATACTATGTTTGAAGTTAATATCTATGATTTGACACTATGTTTGCATAGTATCAAAACATAGATTTTAACTTCCAAAACAGTATTAAAACATATATATTAACTTCAAACATAGTATCAAACCATAGATATTAACTTCAAAAATAGTATCAAAACATAGATGTTAACTTCCAAAACAGTATTAAAACATAGATATTAACTTTTTGAAGTTAATATCTATGTTTTGATACCATGTTTGAAGTTAATATCTATGTTTTGATACTATGTTTGAGGTAGTATCTATACTTTTACTGACTGTACTACTTCTCATGCAAGTGATATTTTGCAGGTGTAAGTCACATGTCTCAAAGCTAAATTACGCTTTGTCCGTTCATTTTTAAACACTGTAAAAAAACTGTACTTTAATTATTGTAAATAAAATTTTTGTTAGAATTTCAGAAATCGTTTTAGAGAAAACAATTCAGGATTTCCTAACTGAAATGAGAGATTAAGTTCACAAAGGAAATTATATTGGGTCATAAGCTATGAATTTAAATAGAAAGTTGGAAACATCAAAGTAAAATATAAATATAACCCCTTTAAGACTTTGTCTGCTATTAAAATAGATCGTTAGTAAATCAAGTAACTTAAAGCATTCATAAATAACATTAGAACTGTACACTAATTCAGTATCTGAAATACACATTCAAAAAGAAAATAATTTCTATCTGTTTAGTACATATTTTATTTGTTTAGACGTTTGAATGAATCAAACTTTGATCAAAAGAAAACAACTACTTACGTATGATCTTAATGTTCAAAACAAGTATTGTTTTCATTAGTTCGAGTGCATAAACGTCCCTTTACATATATATATAATTAGTGCGTTTATGTGAATGAAAGTATGAACAGTAGATGAAAACGAAAATCACTTGAGAAAACGTGTTCGTTATTTCATTCGAATATAAGATAATTTAATAACTTCATAGCAAATTTAACAATTGTATTTTTCTGTGCGTTAATAACAAGTAAAAAAATTGGCTATACTCACTCTCTTGTTATTCGGCTTTCAATGTCCATATGCTTGAGTTTGTTGTCGCAGATCTTAATTCTTATTTATATTACGTAGTGTTACTTGAGGCTGACTGATCAAACAATGAACTACCAACCTGCACAAACACTTTTACAATCAAGTTTGTACAGGTTATCAGGATTGTTAAGATTTTCCGTGGTATATGCTTTGATCAATAAAAACTACGATAGATAGTAAGAACACTTAACACAAAGTACATTAGTTAAAAAAAGCCCACAGTCGTTTCAGATTCGATCAGGATTAGTATGAACCAGAGCCAGACTACCCATTGTGCCTTTGTGCCATGGCACATGGGCTCTCCTCGGGCAACCTATATGAGCTCCCTCTCTTCCCCTTAAGAAGAAATATTTGAAAGAATGCTTGTTCTACCCCTATTTTAACCCATTTTGGACATATTTTGACAAGGAATATATTGTATTCTGGTTTATTCTAATCTTTCCTTTAATTGTCATAAAATAATGTAGCTATGTTTTCTAAAGAAATATATTTTCCAAACCGCACTTTGTCAACTGATTTGCTGTAATAAACTAGTTACGTATCATGAATTTAAAAGAAAAAGTGCTTCAAAGATGTATTGTCCTGAATGAGCTAACAGATAATAAAAATTATATTTAAAATTAGTGTTATTTTCCTTTGGTTCTCCTAAGAAATTTATAAACCTGGTAAGAAATTCATGGGTCATACATAACTGTCAGTGCTGGTGGGATGGTATGGGACCCAACTCATAATGAAATGTCACGGCCCCAAAAAGGACCCAGTCCGACTCTGGTAGGAACTATTCAAAAATTAAAGTACTAAACTGTATCTAGTTGTGTAGTAGTTTTATGATGTTTTACATTTTAATTCTGAACTATCTATTGTGTTTTAATGTGATCAATAATACGTTGTAAAAAGAACAATATTTACCATACAGAAATGCGATATTACTGAAAACAATTAAATTATAAAAACGCAGAAACAATTCAGCCTTAGAAACATGTATATATATATATATACACACTTACGTTTAGCAAGACAGTGTTAATGGCGACACATTCTTTTCCTTTAATTTTGTCAGTTTATTTAACAATCTTTTCTTTTACAATGTAAGGCGTGCATGTAACACTTAACAGAAACATCAGTTTATTTAACTTGGCTCTTGAGAGAATTTTCTGTTGTAAGTTTATATAAATAAAAGCTTTACGATTAATATTATTGAGCCTTCTTATCAAACTAAAACGGTGATCATGTTTCTTGGCATCAGCATATGTTTGCTTAACATTAAAAAGCTTCTTATTTGTTGGAGGACAAAAGAGCAAGAAAGGGTTTACAGTTTACTTTTCTAATATTGAACCATTATTTTCATACATTCTTGTTCCAACTTTCCAAATATATTAATAATATCCTATGAAAGGAGTTCCCTGTTTACAAATGAGGGTAAGGTTAAAGGAAAATTATACTTGTATTCTTTGGCGACTACGTGTTTGATCTTTCCCTCCAAGATGGCGACTGGTGAACTCTGTCCTGAGAATACAGATTGTTTAACTGACGCGTAATTCATATATCAGCATTTCTCACCTTGTGAAGACAGCATTTTAAACCAGTACAAACTATATTTTTAATGTTTTACTCAACATGCCAATGTCTGCATGATCGTCTGTTTGTAGTAAGCACAAAGTTACACTATGGGGTATCTATGCTTTGCCAACCATGGGTATCGAAGCGCGGTTTCTAGCGTTATAGATCCGCAGACTTCCTGCTGTGACACTGGGGGACCTGCATGATTTCCCGATCCAATCCAATCCTGGTAGGTATTTGGGTTTAATAACCCAGAGGTGGTCAGAAATCTGATGAATTTCTCTTCGCCACTTGCTTGGCTTATATTGTAGTTATAGATCAGATATTGATTAAAACTTGGCCCGGCATGGCCAGGTGGTTAAGGTGCTCGACTCGCAATCTGAGGGTCGCGGGTTCGAATCCCCGTCACACCAAACATGCTTGCCCTTTCAGCCGTGGGGGCGTTATAATGTTACGGTCAATCCCACTATTCGTTGGTAAAAGAGTATCCCAATAGTTGGCGGTGGGTGGTGATGACTAGCTGCCTTCCCTCTAGTCTTACACTGCTAAATTAGGGACGGCTAGTGCAGATAGCCCTCATGTAGCTTTGCGCGAAATTCAAAACAAACAAACCTGATTAAACCTTAGACCTTGATTAAACCTTGCCGTGATTCTTAATTTGCCTGCATGGGTTGCCGAATCAAGCGAGTGAAGATCTTCCGAGAGATGGCCTACAGCATATATATACTAGCTGCCTTAACCTACTTCCTGCTCAAGATAAAGACGGATCCCTCAAGATGTTGCGATGTTACGAAACAGTTCCTCACTGGCACGTTATTATAATAGAATGTTAACCGTTACAGTTATATTTAGCATAGTGCATGTGATAAATCTACCGTGAGTTGCACATGATGGGTGCAAGATGCCCGTGCATAGTGTGTATGAGAAAATATAATTCATTAGGTGTTTACTAAATTAAACCGATAAAAATAGACTTGCGATATTTACTGAGCTTGGCGTGCACAAAATGTGAATCCGAGGATTTTCTGTACCTGTCCTGTTACCCCCAAACGAGCTGCGCACTTACTACAGGGGTGCTCTATAAGAATGACGGTCAAATCCCACCATCGGGTCAGACAATAGTAGCCCAAGAGTTGGGTAACGAGTCCGTGATAGAATAATATAAGTAATATTTTAATGAAAGTAAACAGGATAGGTAAGTACAATATTTAATTTCTCTCTTAAAAATCTGTAGCAATGCGACTAGACATCAAGTAAATGATCAGAAAACCTGGGATAAGAATTTTGACATTTATCCTACAGGTTGATTGTCGCAAGACCATTTTTTAGTACTTTTCGGTTAATAATAACCCAATAAATTATATTCTCTTCTGTACACGATGCTGATGATAACTAACAATAACTTTGGTCAAACCAAATGATAAAAACCCTAAAACACGAGCGCTTTCGAAAGAAGGATCTTTTTTTTCTTCAGGCGGTGACTTTGACTTTATACTTGGTAGGTATTTCAGTATAATTCCAGTCGAAGAGAGTTAGGAAACCGAGTGTATTCAGAAATACATTTCTCGTCACTCCATTCGCGGTG
The DNA here is from genome assembly GCF_000517525.1 of Limulus polyphemus. NCBI lineage: Eukaryota > Metazoa > Arthropoda > Merostomata > Xiphosura > Limulidae > Limulus > Limulus polyphemus. The sequence continues at coordinate 262,767 of NW_013666327.1, read as the reverse complement.
CAAGATTAAATTGAAATACCTGCGTGGAAAAAAATAAATAATTAAAATAAAATAAAAACAACAATAATGAAATTAATAAATGTGGAAAAAAAGAAGAAGAAACGGAATGGTGGTGTAACGTAAACAGTAATAATATAAAGGGTGTTGAGTGACGTAATGAACGTCGCCTGGAAGTGTTATTTTATATTTCTCAATGTACTGTTGTATTTGTGTCTCGTTTCCGGTGCAATAAGGCCGGATATGAGAACGTTATGTAAAAAAGGCGTTAGAGATGTTTTGCTTTATAAATGGTCAAGAAAAACTATACTTAAGGGTTGTTAAAGTAAAATAAAGGTGACACACGTAGAGATTGGCTGAAAAAGAAATGTTAAGCAGATCAATGTCTAAAGACAGACATGGAAAATTATCATAAATAAATAGTAAGTATTAGAAACATTAGAGCAGTGGTTCCCAACCTGTGGTCTCCGGACCCCTGGGGGTCCGCGAAGATAATACCATCTCATTAAACAAGTAAGTTTTTTAATTCTGCTGTTCTTTTTATTGCACACTCAGTTATATATGTCTTTTATTTGACAGTGAAAAATGGAAAAACAAGTTAATTATTAGTAAGAAAAACAGTTTGTTGGGTAGATGGAATCTTTACAAAAAAACAGTGGGGGGGGGGGGGGTCCTTGGTGGTGAAAAGGTCGGGAACCGCTGCATTATGATCAAACCAATTTAGCAAATATAGATCAGAACAAACATTAGTAAATAACATAGCTAATTTAAAATACCTATCTAATTAGTAGTATAGTAGAATCTCATAAAACAATAATACATATTGATTAGAATGCACTGAATGTTTCACCAGTTGGGAAACTGCACTGTTATTGATATTTTCGGCCTTAATCCAAAAATCTCAAATTTTATCAGCTTAGAAGATTTAGGTTAGTCCTAAATCCATATACTAAGCTAACAATGCAAAATAATCCTCATAAATCTAAAATAAAATTATAAACAACATAGTAAACAAAATAATAAATAAATAAAATTTTAAACATTTTAACCAATGCTCTTAATGAAATTAACTTTAAAAGAAAGAAATATATGTATATTTAGTGACAAAACACATAAAAACTCTTTGTTTGCTTTATGAACTATCGTCAATTCCTTGCCTCCAGAAAGCATGACAGATATACACAGACATAAATATTATCCCCTTAGCAATGGCTAGTGAACAATGAAGACCCATTAACCGACTCTGACAGGATATTATTCTAAAATCTGAGGTAAAAGACTCTACACCTTACTTTTTAGCTACAGAGCAGGTAGAGATAGTACAGCAGAACTAACCGACTCTTAACTCGCAACATGGTGAAGAAGCACGTTAACTTTCCACATTCCTAAAACAGTTATAAGTAACACGAACAATACCATCTTAAACGAAGAACTACATTTAAATACAGAAAAATAAAACCTTTAAATTACAATTTAAAACAGGACATTATCTATATACTGTTACGACAGTGGAAGTCACGTGACGCTGGTAACACGTCATGAGATTCTCGAAGGATCGTGACTTTTCCTGGCAACTCTAGTCTTTTCTAGGC
>NW_013666327.1:257005-260230 GCF_000517525.1 Limulus polyphemus | reverse complement strand
CGGTGCAATATTGAAATTAGCTTGAATTCTTCATAACTTCTGAATAGTGGTTGGCCCAACGGGTCACGGTGGTCTAGTATGAAATAAAAGTTAGTTTGTTTGCTGAATATCATGCAAAGTTATTTGAGGGATATCTGCACTAGCCATCCCTAATTTTGAAGTAATAGATTAGAGAAAATGCAACTAGTCAACACAACCCATCGCCAACTATTGGGTTACTCTTTTACCAACAAATAGTGAGATTGACCATCATATTATATCACTCCTATGGCTGAAAGAGAAAGCATGTGTGGGACTTTGTCTTGATCCCATGGCCTGCAGATTGTTATTCAAGTGTCCTAACCACAAGCAGATTGATCATAATTACAGAAACACACTGATACTTCAATCTTTCTCAGACAGGTAACTGGTCGAGCTAATGCTGCCCGCTGTCTGGTTGGGAAAAATTCATTTCATGTATGATTCTATTACTGCATTACACAATACTTAAACACCAGACTTCAGCCATGGTAAGCCACAGAACACCACTTGTCTACACAATGGTACTGTTATTCTCTTTTATACATACACAAGTACAGACTCCAGTTCCTGAGCTCAATATGGTTGACACCAAGGACGCCACTGCCAAGCTCAAGGTCGAAGATGACTACTTATATTCTGAAAGTGATATTTCTTAGATACAACCAGAGAGCTATCTCTCCACTAACATCTAGTTATTGCCATTTGCCAGAATAAAATCAGTATCCATTGGAAAAAGTGGTGGTCTCGCTTGGGTGGCTTGATATATGTTGTAAGGTCCACCAGTGTTCTGGCTGCTCCAGGATCTCAGCTCGTACTCTCCGAGGTATATACCTAGATCATCCCAGATTATTTCTAAATTCTTCATTACAAGCAGTACATCGTGTGTTCCTAAGCCAGTGGCCAGATCTAACATTGACTTGATTATTTTTACAAACATTTGTGACAGTGCCTACCACATACTGCTTGTTGTCTTGGACTTGTTGAGCTGTTGGCCAATACCAATAATCCTACCTATTTTGCTATTGGTTGGCTGGCATCTGCTGAGCCAACTGGAATATAATTTATTAACAAGCAGTTGCTGCTTGATGAAGTATGGGAAGTCCATGCAATACTGTCCAACCAGCCACAAACAAAGCAGATGCTTTGCTCCTCTCTTCCTAGACGACATCATGGTGGAGGCACCCCATACATAGTCTATGGCTAGTACATTTGAACCAGTGCAGTTGTATTGCAGCACCAGCATGGCTTTAGCTCGATGTGCAGATAATCTGTGTAAGTAGTCAGAACCTTTGTGACATTCTGTTTCTGAGCTTTAAATTCTACCGGATGAATAGCTTGATCCTCCACTGGGTTGATCTGGCAGCACAACTTGGTCACAACCATGCTTCAGGTCGTCTTGTTGCACTTCATACAAATCCTCAATGACATTCAGGACCAGACTATCTAATCTGAGGATCAGGCATTGGACTGTATGCTCCTGAATACAGTTTGAAATGCTTGAAGAAATGGCCCAGGTTTTTGCCACTCTTTTAAACATTAGAGGAAAAATCTGCTTTGCTCCACTTACAGGGACTTCTGGTTCTGGCCAAAGCCTCTCCATTTGGGTTCTTATATAATGCCTGGTTGAGATGCCACCGTTACCACAGGTGCAGAATGGTGGATGCTCTCGGAAACTCAGATACCTAGATGAGTAGTTGGCCCCTAACATAAAGTGACAGAACAACAAGTTGCTTTTGGAAGCTCATCTTGCAGCTATTAACAACTACATGTTTCATCGTGAGCCATGTTCATCTTGGCAGGATACCTCTCAACCTGTAGAGGTTCACTATTGCCCATTATTCATGATGTACAGTCGTGGGTGCCTGCTCTTTCATTTGTCAGTGAAATAATTCTGCCCGGTAGATATCATGCATCAGTTGCACTTCTAGTCTTTCTTGACAGACTTTGGTGGTCTTTACCAAGTGGGGATGAGATACAGTGTCTAATGACAGCCGGGAGTCCTGTAGAAACCTCCCCACGTGGCCTGAAACTCATGAGGTTCCTCTACTTCAGTAACCCCAGTCCTTGTTTCTCTTGCAACAAGATTGATCTTCAGGGGCAAAGTGTGATATGCCATTCTGAGTATACCAGAAAAAGACCAATCTTCCTGTGTCTGTGGTTGCAGAGAGGTCAATATCAGGAACCTTTGCAATTTTAGCAAAGTCCCGGACACTCCTATGTTCAACATCTCTCTCATACAACTATCATGTTCCAGCAGCAATATTTTTCTCTTGGTTGTGAGTACTTCTAATTTGAGAATAAGCTATTCCTTCATTAAATGTATTTCTTTTAAGTCGTTAAACTCAAGAGTTCAAGTAACGGGAATAATACACATTAGCAAAAGCAGAAAACTCTGCAAAAATTCTCCTTCCTACCTACTATGTGGTATTCTCAGATTTACAGATTTCGTCAAAGAGTGAGAAATAGGTCTACTCTATATTGGGAGGATCATTGAAGATAATTTCAGGGTAAGTCTGAGTTAGTCAAGGCCATAATATCCAGATATCATGTACTTCGCCAGTGAAAAACAATGCTGTCGCTGCCCTTTTTTTGCATAATAAGCGAAGTTACATCAATATCGCTGCGGGCTGATTAAGTACTATCTATTAGAGAACAACAAAGGTAACTAGAACGAAAATAACTCAATGGTTTCCTGGACCCCGTGATTATTTAAAAACTGTACTGGAGTAGATTGAATGAAAAGTTATGAAATTTCCTATATAAATAAAAGAAGCTAGAAAACATATACTATGCCTGTATCCTATAGTTACAGTCACACCAAGTTTGTAACTTAGTCTGTGGTGTTTTGAGGAAAAACCTAAGTCAATAAGTAATTACTAAGTGCGCGAAAACAGAAAAAACTTACATTTTTGGGGGGTGTGAATAAGTCAATAAATACTGAGACTGGAAAACTTGATTCACTTTGAAACAACAATAACACTTTATTTCACAATGAGGAAATAGCATGTGATGAACTGTTTGTTTTAAGACTGGCTTTTCTATCTTTCAGGCGGATTCAATATAAAACGACAACCAAGGTTTTTCTGATATATTAGGTCATCAAAAAACGTACATTACGTATTAATAGTTAAACGAACCGCCTAAACGTCATGTTAGTGTAGCCTATATAATGTAAAAAGTTTAGTATACTCTAATCCCTTATAG
>NW_013666327.1:249880-256106 GCF_000517525.1 Limulus polyphemus | reverse complement strand
GCCAAGTTGATTTCTTTAATCAGGGCATTCACAACCTGATTGTAAGATGAAAAAGCATCATCGATAAGAATGGAGACTATTTCATTTAATAAATATTTTGTTTGATATATAAGTTGTTCCGTTTTTTTCATCTAGAAAAAAGCGACATTAATTTCTTGACGACCTAATAGAATCAGATTCTATTAGAAATGTGTTCAAGTTCAAAACCTGACCGCTTGCCATGTCAATCACGTCAGGTGACCAGTCTCATTATTCGAAAAAAGGAATACCGGAGTCTTCAGTTTCTCGGTCTTTACACATGTTTAACTCGCCGAACGGTCTCGAAAGCAGTTAGAGCTTATTTAATAAGCAAATAAAATTTTGAGGAAGTATCCAGAATATATCTGAATGTAGATGTATACGCAATTCTATGATGTGAAAGACATAATATTTACACATCACCACTGTACATATTGTACGACGTAAAATAACAACAAGAATAGAGTGTTAGTATTTGTAGGTTTATGATGTCCCCTACCAACTGCTTCTAGTTGGAAAACCCATTGAGTTTTATAACTTATTTCGATTCAGAAACCATTTATAACTTAGAATAGTTATACACAGTTTTGTCTTATGAATTTTATTTGAATAAGCACTCTCAAATATCAGGTTTATCATTGACATTAATATTATTATAAAAAGTTTGAGTGTGGTTCATATCTGTGTCAGCGTTATAGAAGGCTCATACACTCACAAATATTCAAATGGTTCAGTCTTGGCCAAAATTGAATCCAAAATTTTTCACCGGGTGAGGGTGGGGAGGGAAGAATGTGAAGGAAATAAAATTCAAATTCGACAAAATTGAAAATACTGTATTTCAAGGGATTTTTTTTTTTTTGCTACAGGGAAATCCCTGAATTCAACACTGGTCTTGGCGTAAAGCAAACCAATTCATAAACCTATTGATTGACTGATTAAGTATCTTTCGACAGATGGGTGCGCCATCTACCCCAAGAAATATAATTAAAATAACCCGGACATTTATGATTGTACCATACATGTTTTTTTCTCTGCTTCTGAAGAAGAAGAAAGGAGAATCCTTATAAAAGTTTGGACTAAGCGTCTTTGAAATAAATACATTTTGTTTATTATTCTGAGGCCCCAGTGGCTCAGCAGTAAGTCTGAAGGCTTATAACGCTAAAATTCGGGTTTCGATATCCGTAGTTAGCACAACAAAGAAAGCCCATTGCGTAGCTTTGCTCTTAGCAACAAAGAAACATTGGTCTGCGTATTTCTGTAGAGCTTAGATTTACATATGGAGAAAAATGTGTATATTAAAATAAACACGGAAGAATAGAAGACCATAGATTTTTTTTTCTTTTATTTCCTAATCATATGATATATCTACTTACTTCTAGTGGTTAGCGAGCTCGGAATGTAAATATGATGGTCAAATCCCATTTTTTGGTCAGACAAGAGTAGCCCGAAAGTTGCCGTCGAGTGTTGCTGACTAGGCGATTCCCTCTAGTCTATCAGTTCAAAACTAGGGATGGCTGTGCGCAGATAGTACTTGTGTAGCTTAGGGATGGCTGTGCGCAGATAGTCCTTATGTAGCTTTACGCGAAAATTTGGAAACAAATAAAAAAATTCAGCCCCTCTTTACATTATGTTTTTGAACCATAATAAATCATAATTGTGCACATACGCTGTATTTGATGGCAAAAATATTTGGAAAAAAATGTTACAGATGTATATCTCTTTGTTTATTTTAACGAATTTCTTTGAAATAAACGAAATCAGCCAACAACGATATACCTCTTATCTGGCTTAGTTAGAACGTAAAATGGAGAAATATTTGTAGGACCCTACAAGGGTAGAATTACACCGTCCTTTTGTGAGCTTCTATTGTTCAACTAATTGGAAATTAGAGTTAGAAAGAGGACGTGAGCGCTGTAGCTCATTACATCCCACGTTTAAACTACCATTTAATATCTGAAACCAGCCTTGACAAATAGGAAAAAAAAATCAATAGGTTAAGTGCTGAAATTGTATACCTAGCTAATGGTATAACCTAATCTTGTAACATAAGTTTTTATTATTATTATTATTGTAAATAGGTTTTATTTACTGTAATTAGAGCTAGAATGTTAACTCAAAAAGTTCCACAGTTGCTTGAGTGTTCTTTTTTAAAATAATCTATTTCGTTTTTATTTTCTTTTTTATGTATGTTTTCGTCTTCCAGTAGGTCAGCGGTTCGTTTACGGACTTGCAATTCTAACATTTAGGGCTCAGTTCCTTATGATAGACAGAACACAAATAGCCTATTATGTAGCTTTGCGCTGAAACGAACAAACTCTCGGTAAAGTCTATTACATGAAATTTTGTTCACAAATTCCTATTAGGTAAAGTGACATCTATTGACAGTAATAACAAATATTTTCTATAGCTAGGAAACACGCCAAGAGTAGCATTTCACTTTGATTAAACCGATATTAAAATATCGGGAATTACAACAGCAAATGAATTTGAAGAAGTTAATGAAAATTTTCAATAAAGGGATAACAGAGAAGAATTTCCATTCTCTTCAACAGTACATCTCACAACAATGTAACTTTATCAGCAAGCCTTCAATGTATATAAAAGATTGAATAACTCAAATCGTTGATCTAAAACAGTAATGCTCGAGTCCCTTATAAACATTCTGAATTAACACAAAAAAACGACCACATTATGATACTGTTTGGAGTTAGAGATATATACTATTTAAGTCAAGTAATGGTTTCCTATTAATAACAGTGCTGCTGTATTACAATATACCGAAACACAAAAGGTTCTTTTGAGAAAGGCTAATTTATTCAGGACCAAACTTTACTTTTATTGTCTAACAGTAATCCTCCAAGGATCCAACTCGAATGGAAGATAAGTACCTGTTATCTAAGCAGTTCGCAAAGTATAAACTTACACCGCATAAAAGAGTTATTTTACCGCTTATGCATATAGAAAAGTCTTGTACTATGGATTTTGTATTATCTCTTTGCAACTTCGTATTATTCTTGCAGTGTGCTAAGTCGTCTTTCTTTTTATTTCTTCTCTCTCATGAGTGTTTAGAATGTGTTTAAACTGAAGAATTTGCTTCTAAATGTGTAAGCTTGAATTTTGGGATTACACTTTTAATTAAGCGATTCAAAACCATGTCTTTACTATCTTTTATAAATCCAATATATTAGAAAAACAAAATCACATTGCTTGTTTCTTGGTTTTTATAGCAGATTTTGTTATAGTTCATTGTTTGACATCTATATAGTGACATAGTTTTCATATTTTACAACTGTTTCCTCATTATACCACTTCATCAGTATGAACATGCAAAAACAGTCTAAGGTAAACGAGTTAAAAAAGGTAAACATATCTATTTCAATAACTGTACTTCATATATACAAATGACAAAAGTTTCATCTTGGTTGCTTCTTTGTTATTAAGCACAGAGCTACATAAAGGACTGTCTGTACTCTGTTCATCGCGGGTATAGAAACCAGATTTTTAGCATTAGTAGTCCACAGGTTTACCGTTAGTTAAGCTACCGAGAGCAATTTTGGTTGCTAGTTTTATATTGATTGTGAGGTTTTGGCATTATGCTGGTCGCTAGGTTTCAAGTTTATGCTGGATGGTAGGTTCCAGTTTTTAGATTGGCTGCTATATTTCGGCTTTATGTTGTGTTTTAGGTTCAATGATCGAAAAGTTTCTTTTCATATGCTTGTTTTCTTTTGAGATAAACCCATCAGTGGCTTAGTGGTAAATATGTAGGCTTATAACGCTAAAACCTGGGTTTCGATACCTGTGGTGGGCTCAGCACAGATTGTCCATTGTGTAAATATGTGCTTAATAACAAACAGTCTTCTGAGGTCAAAAAAGTAATTCGTTCTCATTTTCTCAGTAAAGTTAAATTTAATATACATACCGTATAAGTGGTATTTCATTTTTATTATTGGGTTGGGTTCAACTAATACTAAGGCAAGTAATCATATCTGACTCCAACCAGTAGTAGTAAGAACTACCATAATAAAAACTTACTGTAAAGTTTCGGTCACTGTATAGTTCACTTTAATATTAAAGAAACTTATAATGTTCTCTAATAAAACAAAACAGCAGTTTTGTAAATAAAATAAAAAAAGGAAAATAAGAAATAAATCTATTATTATCTTTTCTGTTTGCATAGTTTGCTCATCATGCCTAAAATACGCATGCTTATCTTTTTTTTTTTTCCCAGTTAGAAATTGGCTAATGTTTTACTTTATCCTGAACATTACACACCTATAGAACAGTTCTGAAAAGTTTTGGTTCTAGAGACACGTGAAGTTTCTAGAATATTTAATCATTTTCAGCACCCTGATCTTTGTCCAGCAATATCAAAAAAGTATTCCTTTTTCTTAGTGGTATGAATACAAAGAGGAAAGATCAGGATGCATACTTTTGCAAAGTTTGATTGTCAAAAATCTAAAGCCTGCTTTAAAATGATTTTAAAACGAACCCGTATTTCACCATTATTCGTTAATAACAGAAGTCATTCCAAAAGGTAAGCACAGTAAGTAAGTACAGCAAAGTACTTCTTCTTCCAGCAGCTTTCGTTCCCAGGGCTCAGCTTCAAAGAAGAGTGCCATCTAGTGTCACTGATACTTCTGGTTCTTTCTCGCATATTGCCATTCTTAATGGTAAACACACAATGTAATTCACGAAAAAAAAAAAAAAACGACTTTAGCGAAACAAAAATTATGATTTAACTCAAACAGTATGACATTCATAAACACAGTAAAAATAAAGCAACTTGGCATTCATCATAATGCATCATTTTATTCTGTGTTGTAAAACTGAACTTACGTTCAGTTTGGATATTAATTCACTAAAGAATCATCACTGAGTTATACTGAACAAAATGTAATGTGAGGAATTAGGAGCTGAGCTATGTGTAAATTTAGTTTCACAGCACATGAATAAAATTATGCAATCCGAGTAATGCCAAGTAGATTTTTTCACTGTTTATGAGATATCACCCACCGTTAGAGCTGAAGCAGAATATTGGCTCTTTTTCAGTCAAGCGTTTGTGGGTGGATACAGATTATCTAGTTATCTATATTAACACTTAAGCACTTCGAAGTTCAGGTAAAAATGTAATTCTAGTAACAAATAAGATTTTTTGAAAACCATGACAGTTGTATCACTGCTATAATAATAATACACAGATATCGACAATCGTGGTTACATTCAAATATACTCTTTTCACCTGAATGATATAAAACTAACATATTTTAGCCACAAAATTGTTAATCGTAATAATTCTGTGTTAAAATTTTGATACTCTCTTAACGGTTTTCTAATATTTCATAAAACTGATAAAATATGTAAAATGTTTATCTATATCTAATATTCTTTGTCAATATGTTGCTGTTAAACTTTTAGCTTCTTAGAAATATATTGATTTCGTTGTGATGTATGAATTTAACAAGCCCACATAGTAAATGTCTGAAAATCTTTAAATAAATATAACATAAGAAATTTGCTTTGGAAGTTACCAGTATTTTGTATAAAAAATAGCCTAAAAAAATATATATAAGAAGAAAATTTTATTTAAAGCGATTTGTTAAAATAAGAAGTAAATTTCATATGGCATGAAATGAGTTCTGTTACAAGTAAGCTTGTTTTAATTGGTATTAAATACTTAAAGCGAGTTTGGCTTACAACAATAGCTCATGAAGTCATGGCAGACTTAACAGATAAAGGATTCTTGAGTAAGGAAGTACATTTAGTGATTTATTGCGGGGAGATACTACATGTTTCAACAAAACATTGTTTTGTTCTGTCAAAACATGTAGTATGTTCCCCCCAAAATAAATCACTTCATTATGCTTATAAATCGTTGTTTGCCAACTTATTAAGATAAAGGATTACCAGCTGTGGTAATCTTTCAGGAACATATTTATTTGTTTTTAGGCTAAGGAAAAAGAAGAATATTTCAATACCAGTACAAAATTCAATAACAAAGACATGATATACACTTGATAGGGTCTCATTTTATTAAACTAAAACAAATACACAGTAAAAAACTCATGCACTAAACGAACAAATCTAGTGTTCATTACGACCCTTCTGAATGTCAGTGAATAAAATTATTTCAATTATACTAATGATTGAAACTTTCATCGCTTTTGATGGCAGTAGAAAAAAAAAACCCATTAAAACGTTTGAACCTAGT
>NW_013666327.1:236855-249859 GCF_000517525.1 Limulus polyphemus | reverse complement strand
TACGATTTCAATTATACTAATGATTGAAACTTTACTATCGCTTTTGTATGGCGAGTGAAAAAAAAACCCAATTAAAACGTTTGAACCTAGTTTATACTTAAAATTAGAACACAGTTTCTATTAGAGCGAGAACCAGAAATAATGAGTTTTATTCAACTAGTAAACACCGGAGCTTACGAGGAACAGTAAGCTAAGAGAAGAAAGAGAACCTTTTGCTTCCCTACCATATTCATTTTGTATAGCTGGGTGAATTTTATGTGTGAGACGTGTTTAAACATCCAGAAAAATTTGTCAATTTTCTGAGGAAATTGTTTCGTATTCAAATTTTATTCTTTAATAACAACTCATTTTTTTTTGGACATGGTTGTTTGCAGATAATGTTATTTATCACAGGTACAATTCCTGTTAACGTTAATAGACTAAGCAATAAAAATACAAAACAAACAAACTGAAAACCACTCCTCCAAAACTGGGACACAGCCTTTCAAGGATTAATTCCTTTACCCTCAGTCACTTTTAGTGCTAACAGCTCACTGATCGTAAATGTGGAGATTTAATATTCTACAAGATGATGACAGGTTCGCCTTTAAGCTGGTTGTTTAACATCATCATCACAATAATCTTCTAGATTCCAAGTTATAAAAAAATAATGAACGAGTATTTTATCATAGTATGTTGTTACAGCTGTGTCATAACATTGTAAATATCATTATTGTATAAATATTAACATTTACTTATTTTTTTATCCTTTCTGCTGCTTACAAAAATGAATTACATAATAATATTAGATGTTCCTGGCACAATTCACTAGTGCTGTTTCATTTTCTGAAGCTCTTCAACAGATGGCCCGAATGTCGTTGTTCCATCACCAGTTTTTAGTTTTGTTTTTTCCACAACTTCTTTCGGTACACTTTTTAGATCGTAAGCCTGTCCAAGGATAGCCATAAAGTCGATGAACATGCAAGTGAAATTACGATTCCAGCCATACTCGCTGGTGGCGTAATCATGAGGAAAGGTGTGGTGATAATTATGGAACCCTTCTCCTAGAGCCCACCACGTCACGTAAATGTTTTCAACTGCGGTCATGAAACGATTATAAGGCTTGTTTCCTCGCCAGTGGGCAGCACTGTTGATGAGCCACGTGAAATGAAGTGTTACGACGTAGCGGAGAATACCATTAGTTATGAAGGCGAACCATATTCTCTCATTCCAGAAATACACGGGGATGAAAGTGGGTATAAAGAAACCACAAAAAAAGGCTAGGGGTACGTAGAACCTGTTCATTAAAAAACGTTTATTAGAAGTGTGTGAACTTGAATATAAAGTTATCTAGTGCCAAAATGACGAGTAAAAAATAACAAACTTTCTACAATTTATCAGTTGTGAATTACATTAAAAGTGTGTGTGCTATCCTTTTCTACTTCTTCAATTTCAGAATTTTTGTTTAATTTCAGTATTTTATTTAAGTTATTCGTCGTTACTTAGCTACTTTTAACATGCCTAATAACATCTCCTATCCAAATACTGTACTTAACGAACTTAATTACGTTGCTATATTTATACACTACACATTTAGTTTAGGTACTGTACATCAAAATCACATCTTTGGGAGCTTGAAATAGTTTTTAACTGAAAGGTCGAGAAGGAAACGGTACCACTTAGTAACGACTCCATTACATAGAATTACTGATACTCCAGCTGTGAGTTAATTGAAACGGAAGTTCAACAAAAAGACACGAATTGAATTAATCCTGGAGAAGAAACGTTATGACAAAATTCATAGAAACAGAGTCATACTACATCTCAAGGAGATGTGCCAATCAGAACTTGGTATATGAAATTTGCAAAAAAAAGAAAATAATAATAATAAAAATGGAGGTATACAACTGAGTCGATAAAAAAACCAGAAGTTGAAGTTTTGAAGATGTTGAACGTGCAGGTGTAGTATAGTTTTCATGTGCAAAACTTACCTTCGTTGAAAGCGTATGACAGGATCCTCAAGCAGATCGCTGCAGTCAACCGTCTTTCCCTTTGTGATCACATCAGGGTGTTTCTTCTTCATCAGCCATCCCATGTGAGCGAAGAAGAATCCTCGATTAATGTCGTGGGGATCACCGGTGGTTTCCGAGAACTTGTGGTGAACCCGGTGGTCACGTGACCATTCATAAATATCGTTCTATGTGAATATTTAATCGTGATGTTAATGTTAGATACATACACAGATTATAAATAAATATATATATATATATATATATATATACATATATAAAGAGAGTTTACTTGATCTAGGAACAGAAACAGTCTTGGAAATAATTATGGAAACAGCGAAAAAAAATGAAAATGAGAATAAAATGCTTATATTATGGGATTGTTTCCCCTCTGCTATATGAAAAATAACTGTACCAACGCAAAGTCACGTATTGAAAGTTTACACTGAGATTGGCTAATCAGACAGGGCTACATCAAATATAATCCATGTAAAAAATACAGTTAGTCATACTATTCCGGGCACTAGTATGGTGTATGCACTCGTGGCTCCCTTATCAGAACTGCAATCTTAGAATTGTGTTGGTGAAGGATACTACACGCAACAAACCGGGGTGAAAGTTTATGTTTTAGCAGGAGTTGTTTGGGAACACTTGAAAGGGGTATGTGAAACTAGCAAGCAGTCGAGGTAGAAAGGCCAAATCCTTCAAACGGGATGTTAAATAACTCAGAAAATGTTCTTAACATGAGAAAAGACAGTTCAGTACAGATCTCTCCTTTGATTTAAATATAAGTACAAATGTACGTGTTGCCTCCAGAACGGTAAGATACAATATATATTAGCATAAAGCGACGTCAGTGGAAGTGAAGCTGCTCAGAAAACATTGCTTAGTACAGATAACCAAACCAAAAGGCTGAAATTGGCATCAGACTTCAAACTAGAGGATAATCAAAACTGAAGAAAAGTGTTGTTTATAAGTTAATCCAATTTCAAAATGTTTAGAAACATTCAATGCTATTTTGTTCTATGGCAAAGGGGAACCCGATATCACGGTCAGAATGAAATATGTTACAAGTGTGCTCTACGTCTCAGTCATTGGTGATTGATGGCTAAACAGAACTTATGGTACCCAGACTGCTGACAGGTACAAACATATTATTATCTGTAATACCAGTTCCTCGGGAACAATGTTTGTTAGACAGGGTTTCACCTTAGAGCAAAAAAATGAACCCAAGCATGCAGCAAATGTAATGAAACATTCAAAAGAACATTCACAACCATGGCTTGGCCTCCACAAAGTTCCGATATGAATATTTTTAAGCCTGTAAAGGCTTAAATAGAAACTAAAAGTATCAAATGGCATCCAAATCACTTGGTTGAATCGTGGGGAGTAATAATAAACGCTTGGAAAAATATCTACAATCATACATTGATAAACTTATGGTAGCTTAAAACAAGGTGTTTAAAGTAAATACAAAATACTAGTAATTACTGAAATTATTTGCTCTTCTTTTGTATTTTCTGTAACAATTTATTTTAGTTTATCTATAATAATAAAAGGGGCGTGTCTGTGTGTGTATGTAATCGCCATAGCTCCAAGAAGAAAGAACCTAGAAACCTGAAAATTTGCACCCATACTGAGTGGACCCTGAGGGTTTGCACCTGGGTATTATTACTTATCTATGTGAATGCGCTCATGCGCGTCTTTTTAACAAGGAAAATTAGCGAGAAACCACATAGAAAAGAAGTGGTTCCTTATATTGCAAATAAAAATCACAGCCAGACAGACACGCTCTTTTATTATAAACGTGTAGCTCGTCAAAAAGGACGAGGCAAGTACTACCACCCCATAGCATACCCTGTAGTATATCAGTTAAATTAACTACTTCTAATATATGGAAAAGCCAGTGCGTTTTGGCAAGAATGCGTTTCAACAATGGCTTTATGTCATGTTGCTTAGCTACAAAAGTATAACCTGATATTGTTGTTAGTCTATGTACTGAAAGTATAAAATTAATTGTATAAACAACAAAACTGGAAAAATATTTGTTGATTTCTTAATTTAGAGTCTCCGTTGATTAAAGTGGTTTGTTTTTAATCAAAAACGTTGGTGATATAAGAGAAAATACTTTAATTCAGAAACAATTTAAGATTAAAATTGGATCGATATTTTTACTTTCATGATAAATTTTATGCACTTGGCTCTAGGCTAGGTTATCTCACACTATGTCTTTACTTCAGACTTATTTATTAATTTATTTAAATCATAAAATAATTTACTACATTTACAATGTTTCACAGCCCCCTTGCACCCCCGTCACTAAAGGGGAAAATCGTAATGTATGCCAAAATTAAAACAGAAAGCCTGCGATTCATTCGCATAAACCAAACGAAGCTCCGAGTTGACGACTATGTCCACCTGCGGGATGCTAAAATAGTTCAGAATACGCACACTGACATAGTAATCTAGAATATATTAACCTAATAACCCGAGCGAAGCCAGGTAGTTTCGCTAGTTTTTAATAATGTAAAAATATATGCAGAATTAAATACCATAGCTCACACTAATTTCACCTTGGTAATCTTGCATAACAAAACTTTAACAGTAATTACTCTATGATTGGCATAATTACCATCGATGATAGCCTGTCTGTGTTAAGGGAAATGATATAGTTTCGTGTATACTGCTGTCACGCTTTTATAGAGACAGAGAATTAGTGGCAGGTACATGACGCAAACAAGTAGTTTATATGTGTCTTGTAGGTAAAGTTATATTCCATTCTTTCTTGAAAGTTAATTTAATTAATAGCGTTGATTGTAATATGTAATATATCAGGCTCGTATGCAGAATGTTTGAAAGGGGGGGTTCTAATTTATTAGATCATGCTAATGCTACGGAGGTCTCAGGCATTTCCTGAGAAAATTTGTAAAAAAAAGGTGCTGTGAGATTAAATCTAGAAGCAATTTTGCACGAAATATAGCTTAAACAATTGCATGGCTAGTCACATAAAATCCACAAACATCCAAAGCGTTAAATACCATAAGCAGCTGCGCTATAACTATATAAGCATATTTTTTTTTTTTACATCACAAAATAGGGGGTTCTGCTGAAAAAGTTACGTACGTGTATATGCCTATATATATATTACATTTATAAATATTATTTTGTATTATTTACTTTATATACAGATTTGCAACGAACCTAAATCTCCTAAGCTGTCCAAACCTCATAAGATATTATTAGGATTACGACCGAAAATATCGAAGATACTCAACTCATGAATCATTGCATTTCTTATTACATTATTTTTGATTTTTATCTATGAGTTAGCTCGCTTTGACAAGAAGTTATTGATAAATAATTTTCATATTACTCCCACAGTTATTTATATTCCAATGGTTACCATGTATGACAACACATTAGCTATGATATCGTAAGTGATAACATTTCCTTACTTGTTACCATACCTGACAAGCTAAGGAGTTAAATAGCATTAGAAGAATTCGAAGTGGAAGTTTTGCTTTGTAAGCCCGATGAGACCAGAGTCTATGAGCACCAGCGGTTGTTCCAAGACCAGAGCAAAAGGAGGAAACGACCCCTAAAACAAGATAAATTCAATTGTTTTCTTTCTTAGATTAACATATAGTTTTAAGTCTATGATTTTCTGAGAAATGACATTTTATTGTTCTGTTTCCTGCACAACATGTAATTACTTATAATCGTTACCTTGAAAAATAAAATAAATTATGTTTACAACAATGAAAGCAAAGTTTACGCTTAATTAATGATCAAATGAATTATTTTGTATTTTAAACAATCATTTTTCTAAGTCATTCCAAATTACTTATATACATCAGACTAAAAATGTCGTAAAACAAATAACAGTACAAAGTAAATGCATTAATAGTATTTAGAGTATAAATTTCACGTCATATAAACGAAATTACAAGTATACGAACACTTATTTTGTCAAAAGATGGTAGGACCATCGAGCTGGATTAACACTCTTCTAATTTGGTGAAATATATTTCTACAGTTACCAAGAGATGGCAGCAAATACGCTTACAATTCCATATTAATATTGTTAATTCACGGTACGTATATAGAATAAAAGTTAATCAATTCTGTCGTTTGAAACTTGAACTATGGGTAAAAATATGATACATGGTCGAAAAATAGCTGTTCTTTGGTAAATGTGAACACAAAATGAACGTAAGTCAAAGCCATGGACTATAACAAAAATATTTGAAAGCGAGCAATATCAGTAGTGAAAACCATTTTCTCGAGTTTCGTTAAACTAAACATTATATTCACGTATATATTTTATTGTTTAGTAGTTTGTTACCCATTCTATTATTTCACTTACCAAGTACCCACCCCTGCCATGTGGGTTGCGTCACAGCATAATATAACCCCACTATAGCTGTGGCGTGCAAGAAGATGAAGATGGTAATATTTGTCCAAACCAGGGGTAGGTTTTCTGGTTGTACCTTTTCTTTTGAAGTAGGTACTGTACTCGTCACTGCTTCTGGTGTCTTGGGAGCCATTTTCTGAAACAAACAAAACACGATTAAATAATCACAAAAATACTCGTTTACTGCACCAAGAAATCAACGAGTGGCAGCAATATACTAACAAATTCGTACTTTACTGATGGAAAACATCGACTCTGAAAAGAAATCAGATTCAGACACATGCAACTAGTAAGTACGTAACATTCCATAAGGACGTTGCATATATTAGTGACACATTAAAAACCAACGTACTTAACATTATCTAAGAACATTTGCATGTATTTGTAACACAAGCCTGTGAATTTAAACTTCATAAAAGTTGTTTTTGGTTTTAATAACGGATTTTCCACAATTCACCTACGCAGATTTCGTAAATAATATTATTTTTTTCTATCACGTAAGGTTTTTTTTTTAGAAATCTGAATTTAAAAAAAAGACTTATTTAGATCAAATTATTATTTCGTTTACAACAATGAATATTTTTATTATTATGTTTGTTAACAAAAATACAAACAAACTGAAGAAAAGGGAAGAACACTGATGCCAAACGAATATGCATCCTGATTTTTTTTTTGTGAAATCTACGTCTTTTAGTCTCAAAATTTCATGTATTGCGTTAAGACATTTTATGAAAAATCTATACGTGATACAGAAAATACCATTTTCGGATTCAGCGTACAAAAATTACTATTGAACATGTAAAAATTTCAAGTAAATAAAACCATCGCAGGCCTGTGTAATTAGTCAAAAATGTAGAAGTTTCAAAATGTTCAAGAGTCACCATACTCCTGGAGTACGATAAGCTTAAATAATGAAGATGAATTATTGATAAATGTTTACAATAATTTCACTGATTATTTAATGTAATTAAATCATGAATGTTCTTCCAAAAAATTACACGTACGTTTTTCCGTTATTTTTAATGGATCTTGATTGCCTTGAAGCAAAATACTGTCCTAAACAGCCAGTCGTTGATTATATTTTATTACTCACAGCAATACTTTGAAGACAACAATTATTACTATAACGTAAAGCTAACATGTAGAGTCGTCAACTTTTTGAAGGCCATAGATAAGCCTAAATAAAATGTTTTTAACTGCGTACCAGTTTAACGTTGAATATTATTTATGATTTTAACTTTACACACAAGTGCCAAAATACTATAACTATAATTATAGCTTAAAGCTTTTATTAACATACAAGCGAAATTGGAAGAATCTTCAAAGATTTCTTCAACTCACGAAACACGGAGTGCGGAACACAAAAATACAAAAACCAAAACCAAAACAAACAAACAAACAAACAACAACAACAAAAAAAAAACACGTAAATTTCCTTGTATTACGGATCTTTGTCAACAGTCTTAAAAAGCTATGTTAAGTTATACATTGGAAAAATATACATAGCACCATCTTAATTTAGTTTCAATCTTGATCAGGCACATCTCACTGATATTCCACGAAATTCACATCTCGATAGAATAATTACCTGAATCACGTCCTGCAAGAACTGGTTCATAAAAACGAAAATCCACGTGTAATCACAGTCCACTCACCAATTGACAGTAATCACAATATATAAAGTAATATAAACGAAAATCCAGGAGTAATAATACTACACTTACTAATTCCTAGTAATCACAGTCTACTTGTCAATTCATAGTAATCACAATATACTTACCAATTTATAGAAATTAAAATCAACGAATAATCACTGTGCACGAATTCATAGAAAAGCATATTCGGGAGTAATCACAATACATTTTGCTAACTTTTACAAACGAAAATCAACGCGTGATCACCGTGCACCAAATCATAGAAACGAAAATCCACGAATAATCACATTATACTTACCCATTCATAGAAACGTAAATCCACAAGTAATCACATTATACTTACCCATTCACAGAAACGTAAATCCACGAGTAATCACATTAGACTTACCCATTCATAGAAACGTAAATCCACGAGTAATCACATTATACTTACCCATTCACAGAAACGTAAATCCACGAGTAATCACATTAGACTTACCCATTCATAGAAACGTAAATCCACGAGTAATCACATTAGACTTACCCATTCACAGAAACGTAAATCCACGAGTAATCACATTATACTTACCCATTCACAGAAACGTAAATCCACAAGTAATCACGATACATTTGCTAATTATTAGAAATATAAATCTATGAGCAATCACAATATACTTGCCAATTAAACGAAAACGCACAATGCCACTTTAACTCTTCAAAAGCAACAATGTGCAGGTTTGTCTAATAAGTATGTTATATTAGATAGTCTCAGACTAAACATTTCTTTTATATAAAAAACATAGAATATCGAACTATTTAAGATGCAAAAGTGCTTGCTCTGATTTTGGACTTGATGTCTGAGTGTGAATCAGTGTAATATAGTAAAAAGTTTAAATGTGTTTCTTCTAAATAGTAAAATCTCTAAACACAAATAATAAATATTATTTATTTCAAATTTGTTTATTTGTTTGCTGGACGGTAACTCAAAGATCTAAACGACAAGGTCAGAGTCCGTTTGAGAACAAAGTCAAACTAGGCTATCTACTGTGTCTACCGAGTAAAGCCCCAGATTTTAGCGTTGTAAGTCTGTACACTTACCGCTGTCCCACTGCGGGATCCAGGTGAGAGACCCAGACGGTTCAGGCACAGCCTATCCTAAGTTTACCATAGGTAGTAAGTTTTTTTGTTGTTTTACTAAATTCTTCATTTGGTCCCTTATTATTTTTCCGAGAAGATTATATAATACGTCCACCATAAACCATTGCCAACAATAAGTCTAACACCATTGTCTTATGACAAATATAATTTATTATATTTACGTTTCGTCAGCAAAGACATTCACACCACAATATTTGTTATTTTAACAGATGGAATAGATAAATAGCATTCCGACCACTACTACGTTTGTATCTCGAGCGGCCTGAGGAGTTCTAGTTTTGAGCAAAATGCGTTGTCGGCAATGGATATGGCGGACATAACGTGTTTGAATACTGTTATTCACTCTTATTCTCGGAAAAAACCTTAAGGGAACGAAGAAGAAAATACGCCTAATATTAATGTCTTATGTCAAATATGACTAATTATAATTACACTTCGCCAGCAAAGGCTTCCATACCATAACAATGATACAAGCAACCAGTCGACATCACCCGCCACTTGAGTGGGCTATTCGTACCGAAAAAGCGAGATTAGCTGTCACTCTAATGACGTACCCACAGCTAAAAGTGAAAAACATGCTTTGTTGACTATGTCTCAAATGGGAAACCCCTAGATCCCCAGTCCAATACGCGAACTATAAAGCTGTGATCGGGCTATCACAATGAGCTTAAGGACCAGTTCCTCTTTTTTATTTGTGTTTACGATTTAACATTCGGACGGATTATGATGAGCTCCGTTTTCCAACAGTCACTTAGTTCATTTTTTCTGTTCAGATATTCGTAATATAAAACTATTGACAACACACTATAATATGACTGTAATTACGTACTATTCCAATAAAATACTCAACGCTATTATAAATACGATATCGCCTCGAAGGCGGCAAGCTTATCTTAACACAGAGGTATCACCAAATGTAAAGAAATCATTTAAAGATACATATACAATGCCCCAAGTGGTTCAGCAGGAAGTCTGAAGACGTCTGTCGCTAAAACCCGGGTTTCGATACTCGTGGTGGGCACAGCATGGATACTGTGTTATTATAATAGTATAATAATACTGATCTTATTGACATTGACATTGACAAAATGTCACAAACGCATTGGTTAAGCGTCCATTGTGCAACATGTCGCTTAACAACAAACAATCATATACAATTTGGTCGATAAAAGTTCAGTACCTGCTTTATGATTAGGCATATAGTATTCAAAAATACATCTATGTGGATAATATTTTGCTTGGTAATTGGGCCGTAGGCGCTTTGAATTAAATGCAGAGAAAGAAACAAATTTTATGTTAAAAGCTACGGTTTATAAATCAAAATCTGGCGAAGCATTAAAAGACCAATATGTCTAAATTTTGTGATCAAAATCAGGCGAACTGCAGCTATTGTCTTCCTTAATCTATGAATTTAGCCGAAGTTTATCGATTTCATTTATCAATAAATACTTCTACGAGCCCCCTGCTAACTTATAACGCTAGAAACTGCGTTTCGATACCCGTGGTGGGCAAAGCACGGATAGCCCATCGTGGAGCTTTGTATTTAACTTTAAACAAACAAACAATACTTCTGCGAGTGTTACAAACATTTTTTTCTTGAACTCCCATTGCATTACAAACAACTACATATGCATACTGACATATGTATATAGTGTACATACAAATACTACACCTCGATAACAAGTTGAATTATTTTTCTGTAATTAAATACGTGTATGTACGTATATAACAAGAACTTCATAACTTATTACAACGAGGAAGTTCAAACAATTAACTCCATATTTTGCATGCTTTGGAATAATGTATTTTTTTCCCTATCATGAGAAACAAAACCCTTGTTCAATCTGATGACAGTTCATAAATAACTGAAAACATTAGCTTGTCCAATTTGGTTTCACAATCAGAGACAAGTAAACATAATTTCAGATCTATCTTTTGTCTCCCACAAGCTACTGCTTAAGAGGCCTTTCATTCGGTACCAAAACTAATCAGTTGAGCTACACGATGAGAGACAAAAGTTTCTCTAAAACGTAACTGACGAATTATAAAATTGTACATAAGGTCTATTGGGCAGTGACTTGTGAAAGACAAAAGATTCCTCTGAAATGTTATTTTGATACGTCTCTAATTTTGAATCCGAAATGTACAAGATTAGAGGAATGTAAACAAAAAATAAAACAAAACAGCATCTGAAGTTTACATGATTTTTATGACAAATATTAGGCCTATTCAAAGATACGTTTACGTTGATTATATTCTGGTTGGTAATCAATCAATATGAGTTTTGAGATTTAAACATGTTTCACATATTGTTTTTCCATGATAAAACAAATGAAAAACAATAATCACCTTAACCAAGAGTGGTTGAATTTAGCCATTCGTAATACATTACTACCGTAGTATTTATATTTGGGAATTAAGATTTTCTTAGATGAGAAATAGGATGATCGCTTGACAAAGTTAATTTTGCCAGTGAATTCAAATGATATTCTCGTGGAAATTTATTTAGTGCTTCTCTATGCGCACAAATGGGAATGCAGGAGATGTCGCGAAAAACATTGTATACTGCCCTCTAACAAGGAAGGAGGAACTGAGCAATTCTGTCAAGTACAAACAATTTGGAACTTAAATATCACAGCAATTAGATGCTCATGAATACCTTGTGGCAGTCAAAAGCTGTAGTGTAATTAGACTTGTTAAAACGTTATCTTTGTAGGTGTGGGAGATAAGTTGTCTCATTGGATAGAAAACTGGATGAAGAAAGCAAAGGGTTGTTATAAACGGAGTTCAGTCAAACTTGATTAATGTCACAAGAATGGTACCTCAGGACTCAGTGTTAAGACCTTTGTTCTTCTTTATTTACGTCAATGACATAGATGAAGGAATGGTCAATAGATTATTTAAATTTGCTGATGATATTAAAGTTTTGTGTGTTGCTGGCTGCGAGGATGATGCTGTTGCTTTACAAAAGGACCTAGATTATTTCGTGAGTTGGGCAAATGAATGGAAAATCGCTTTTAGCTATAATAAATGCAAGATAATCCATGTGGGATATCACAATTTGAATTATAAGTATTATATTGATGGAGATAACTTTAAAATTGTTATGGAAGGATATCGGTGTTCTGGTTGATCCGTCTCTTAAGCCACACAAACAATGTGCTGTTGTCACTGGCAAATAAAATTTTTGATTATATCTACAGAAATATTGAATACAAGTCTAAAGAGAAGTACTGTGTCCAGTCTTGGGATCCTTACCTTAGAAAGAGCAATAAACTGTCAGAAAGGGTTAAAGAGAGGGAGGGCTATTGGAATGATACCTTGGATGGAGAGGTTGTTATACGAGGATAGGTAAATATCTGTGAATTTTTTCTTGAAAAAAAGAAGAGTTAGAGGGGGGGGATCTGACTGAGGTGTTTAACATTGTTAAAAGCATTGATAGTGTTGATACATCGTTATTATTTTTTTTTTCATACTCAGTGGTGAGAATAGTAAGACTATGAAACAAAAATAAAAATTTTGGCAGAGTAGAAGCCATCTTCAACTAATACAATTTTATTTTTCTAACAGGGTATTTGGTGTTTGAGATAGGCTGCCTTCATATGTGGTAGATGCAGTTAATTTGAGGGATTTTAAGGGAAGGTTTGAGTGATAAGGGCTGGATTTGAGTGTATTTTTATTTTAGAGCTTAGTATAGTGGATGGGACGGCATAGATGGACCAACAGGTCCATTGTTGTCCTTATATTAGGTCGTCAAGAAATTAATGTTGCGTTTTGAACACTTTCATTAACTACCTCCCAAAAAAAAAA
>NW_013666327.1:234484-235868 GCF_000517525.1 Limulus polyphemus | reverse complement strand
TGAAAGTGTTCAAAACGCAACATTAATTTCTTGACGACCTAATATCATATTATGAATATTTAATAGCCTTATTTTATAACTATATGTAACCATGTGGGTTATGATTGCCATACTTTATAAACACTATTCACGTTGGTCATAATAATAACATTGTCTATGTTCCTAAAACGTTGGTACTTTTACTTATAGTAAAAGTAGTTAATGTTTATACTCGCAGTTTAATGGAGGACGTCTTGCGATTTGTGATAACTTTTCTCGAATAAAATTATATTTCGAAATTATCATGTATGTCTAAGATATCAGTAAGTTTTCCCCAGGTAAATAAAATTATACTTCTGGCCAGCCTACGAAATAACATTCATGAAATGTTAATACCTTTTCAAATATGCCAGAAATAAATTAATAACTGATAATTCTATTAAATTCATTAGTGGTTTAATTTCAGCAGCGAAACTTTATTCTTACACACAAGCAATTCAACATATTTTTGCTAGAATTTCAAACTAGAAAAAAAAAGTTTGCAAAATTCGAAAACAAAAAGTGTTACGAATTATGAAAAACTTGACTTACATGAAAGTAGCCAAATCTGTTTTTAAATCTGTGAAATTTTAGATGTTTCCGGCGTCACAAAATTCTAGTTAATGCGGAGTTGGTGTTTCTTTCACTGAAGTTATAGAAGCAAAAATGTAAAGTTTTAGTCCACACAGGCCTGTGAAACGACTAACTACATGTAGAGGACAATTTTACTTTCATATTATTGGTAAATTTCGCAAGAGCAACTTAAAAAACAGAAGCATGGTTTGTTTCAGTAAACAACCTGTCAAACGAGGAAAACTTCGTCTTAATATTATACAAAAACCTGTAACACATCCCATATCCTTAAAGGGGGATTGTAGTAGAAAGTATGACCTTGAGGGTTTTGCCAACTATAACTTTGAGGGTATTTCCCTATATATATTACATCATAACTAGAGTATCGGCGTATCAATTAAGCGCCTAAAAACCGCTTAAAACAGTAACTTTATCCTTGAGGTAACCTGGAATTCTGACTATAAATTTGTATATATATATGTACCCAAATTATCAAATATATAAATAAATATATCTAATGTTATGAAATACATTCATTGTCCATATGCGATAAAAATCACCACTATAAAACAATAATGAACTTAATACGAAACAAAAACAACATTATTATGGGACTAAAATTCAAAATTATTCCTCCATTACCATTCTTCGTTGTTATCCTTAAGTTATACTGGATAATGTCTGTGAACTGTAAAGAATTTATTATTGTATATTTATTTTAATATCAGCGTTTGTTGAGATTAAATTTATATTTAGAAACATCCATAGCTTATACCGTTAAAAATGTATTGCG
>NW_013666327.1:207260-234334 GCF_000517525.1 Limulus polyphemus | reverse complement strand
TACATAGCTTATACTGTTAAATATGTATTGCGAAACTCCCTCCTATTCTCCAAAGTTGTAGAAGATTATCGAGAGTAAGAATATATGTATGTACGTAAACGCTTCAATTTGTATTGTTACGTAATCTGAATTTTCTAAAAACTCTCCACATGCCTATAAATATAACCAACGCGCCGCGCCAAAAAGAGAATATCTATTATTAATTTGCTATAGTTAGTGTGCTATAAACTTTGGAAGCTATAACTGTGATTGTTATAACGATTATCAATCGGAAAACTTCAGGTATTTGACCAAGAGAATTTACAAAGTTCGAACATTACAACTCATTTAACTTCAGTGGATTCTCATCGGACATTAGTATTTTTATGAAAACATTACATAACGTCACGGTGGAAAACCCAATGTGTGTGTGGCTGATAAATAACGAAGGACAAAGCTAGCTAGCTTCCCGTTAAGTGAATTATACTTACGTGAACTCGTAATCAGTTCCTGACTAAAAGGAAGACTTTATATTGCTTGCAAGTTTGTGAAACTTTTGTTTATAAATCATTGTTTGTAATAACTGTTATTGTAAATTGTATTGTTGTGTGTATATCAAAACGTATTTGTGTTAAAAAAGAAACTGTGTGTATCAATATTGGTGACAAATATCATAAACTGACTATATATATCGGCTTTTACTTAACTGCTAAATCCAAAGTATAATTTAACTACTAAATATGAAATATCATTTAACTCAAATTCGATGACGAAGAACCTACTTTGAGACTAATGAATCATTACTAAACAAAAATTATTTAGAACCACACAATACCAACGTCATTTACAAAATAACATGCAATAACTGCCCACAATTCTACATCGGAGAAACAGGAAGAAAATTGAAAACCAGGTTTACAGAACACAATAAAATAACGTCCCATGTTTTCCACCATTGCAACTAAAAAAACATAGTATATTTATTAAAAACAGAGTAATTTTAAACAAAGAACCAAACATAAACAAACGAAAAATCAAGGAATCCATTTCAATTGAACAAAACAACACTACTCTAAACCAACATCCTAGGGTGCCAAGATATCTCTTCTAAGTCGTGCAACAGTATCCGGTCATGTGACCTCTTTGTTCCACATTGTACATATCTGTGTTAATGTAAACTACTTGTACCTGATGATGACAAAACCTTGTCCAAAATTTGTACATTTGCTGTTATTTTAAACTTATTTTAAAGTTTTTCTTCATTACCCATTCAAGCCGTCTCCAAGCATTATCATTTAACTTAATTTCAGGCTATTTGAAATTTTAATATGTAACAGGTCATAGTATCCAAATGCGTTGGGGACATTCCATCTATTTTTAAAATTGCAACGTGGATGTAAAACTCGCCATCAATTAAAGGGGATCAGTTAAGGGTTAGGAGTTAAGTGCTTGAACCCACAACGTCTCAACTCCTAATGCCTTTCGCTGTGTGCAGCCAGTTGAGAGAAAGTAGTTGCTCTTAGATATAACCTTATATATATATATATTTAGATATAACCTAAACGTAGAATTAAACCACCCTAAAACTCTATAATGTAAAATTCACAACCTCCACCCTTTTATTTAATATTTTTTTTATATCCTGTAATATTAAAGAAAAGGGTGGAGGTTGGTTTAAATTTTAAATTATTGGGTATATGTAGTGAAAACTTGTAAAATTTCTGTCTTATTAATAGCGTTTGATCCATGTAATTTGTCGCGAAATATACAGTTGTCAATTAGGCCTTCTGGATAATTTATATTTAAAAAAAAAAAAGGCCCGGCATGGCCAGGTGGTTAAGGCACTCGACTCGCAATCTGAGGGTCGCGGGTTCGAATCCCTTTCACACCAAACATGCCCGCCCTTTCAGCCGTGGGGGCGTTATAATGTGACGGTCAATCCCACTATTCGTTGGTAAAAGAGTAGCCCAAGAGTTGGCGGTGGGTGGTGATGACTAGCTGCCTTCCCTCTAGTCTTACACTGCTAAATTAGGAACGGCTGGCGCAGATAGCTCTCGTGTAGCTTTGCGCGAAATTCAAAAACAATATTTAAAAAAAAATTAATTCAACCAATCTAATATTTTTATTTTCTTTATTGTTAACAATTTGTACAGTTCTCTTTGCTAACGTATATGGGATATTTCTTTTGACGTGTCTAGGGTGGTTACTTATAAAATCTAAATAACCATGGGAATTTGTTGGTTTATAAAAAATATCTGTTTCTAAGGAGCCATTATTAGATGTTTAAGTCCTATATCCAAATAATGTATAGACTTTTAAAACTTTTCAACTGTGAATTTGATAATTAGATCCAGATTATTTAAAACTTGACAAAAATTAAACCAGTTTAAATCTTCATTCCAAATAATAAAACAATTATCAATGTATCTGAGCCAATGCGATATTACATAACAGCTAACATTTGACGTCATTCTTTGAAAAACAATGGTATACATCTTCTCTTCTAATAAACCCATTACTCCAATAACATATGTAGGTGCCATTTTTGTACACGTAGCGGTTCCTCTTATCTGATGGTAGAAATGATTATTGTGGATAAAATAGTTATTAATCAAAACTAATTTTACAGGTTCAATTATAAACTCTAGTAATTATACCATGCAAAAACTCTGGATACCATCCACAAAAATAATTAATTGCTGCTATCCGAGTTCATGTTCAATATTATACATCTAGTAATTTTTGATATAAAACCTGAATCATCCCTCACGTAGCGTTTAACTTTTGGAATAACAATTTATCCACAAAAGAACTAATACGGCGTGCGGAACTTTGATGTCCTGCAACAATAGGTCTTCTAGGGAAACAAGAAGGTTCAGCAGGCTGTACATAATCATTATTCAAATTAGAACAACCGTTAGTAATTTCTTGGAATTTATGTATTTTTGTTTAAAATAAAATGCACTTTTAATTGGGGTGAAATTAATTAATTAATCTATTTCCACTCTGTTAAGTTGACCTTTATATTTTTGAGTAAAAGATTTAATATTTTTCTAATACGTCATTATCATAATCTTGTAATACTAAGAACTGTATCTATTTGTCAAAATGTACAGTATGTTTTGAGTGATACGTTGGCCAAACTAAAATTTTAAGATACAGAATGAATCAACGTACGTTTCGTGTTAAAAACCCAAGTCAGAGTCCATTAAAATGCTCTTAACATTTTTACAATTGTATATTAAGTATCCATGGTATGTTACAAGAACCTTTCTTTTTCTGTTTCACATTCTGGTTTTGTGATGAACAACAAAAATATTATTATGTCAAAGTTATTTCGTTACAGTGGAAGTAATTTGAATTTTATTTAAATAACTTGTGAATTTCTTAAATATTTATGTTATTTTTTATGGATATTAAATAAAATATAATAATTACGTTGTTTGTGGATTTGAAATAACATAAAATCTATTCATATTTTTGTTAAATTATTTTTACTGTGATGTATTTGTTGTATAAGCATTTCGATTTTGTTAAAAGGTATTATGTATTGCATTTAATTAGGTTGGCTGAAGAGCAGTGTAAGCTACGAAACTGCTTCCAACCTACAAGGGTTCGAATCCCCGTCACACCAAACATGCTCGCTCTTTCAGCCATGGGGGCGTTATAAGTGACGGTCAATCCCACTATTCGTTGGTGAAAGAGTAGCCCAAGAGTTGGCGGTGGGTGGTGATGACTAGCTGTCTTCCCTCTAGTCTTACACTGCTAAATTAGGGACGGCTAGCGCAGATAGCCCTCGTGTAGCTTTGCGCGAAATTCAAAACAAACAAACAAACCAACCTACTAAAGATATTAAGAGATATTATGTACATATATACATTTGTTTGTTTGTAGTTCAGCCCAAAGCTATACAATGGGCTGTCTGTGTCTGCCCACCATGGGTATCGAAACCCGGTTTTTTAGCAGTATTATTTTTTAACCATAAAGTTGTTCTTATTAAACATACCACGATTTGGTAAAATTACTTTATATTATCTTTAGAAAAGACAGTGTTTTTATTTAGAATAGTGTTATTATGTTTGGATTTTTTTTCTAAACATTTTAAACTCTAAAATTGGGAGTCGATCGGCATTAAAATCATCGTTCGATCTCTTGCTTGTTGTATTCCTTTTAATAGTAAATATATGTTTTACATGAGTGTCGTTTTAAGTAATTTACAATGAGAAAAACAAAGTAATTTATTCTTCATATAAATTTTGATTCGCTTCTCACTTATCCTCTTTGATTGGATTCTAACAACTTTGGACAACCTATCTTTTTTAAATTAATTTCAACATATATATCATCCTGACTGCATCTATAAAGTTTGTATTTAATGTGCACATCACACCTTGAAAATTTTCACTTGAAACAACTTAATGTGCACATCACACCTTCAAATTTGTCACTTGAAACAATTTAATGTACACATCACACCTTCAAAATTTTCACTTGAAACAATTTAATGTGCACATCACACCTTCAAATTTGTCACTTGAAACAATTTAATGTGCCCATCACACCTTCAAAATTTTCTCTTGAAACAATTTAATGTGCACATCACACCTTCAAATTTGTCACTTGAAACAATTTAATGTGCCCATCACACCTTCAAAATTTTCACTTGAAACAATTTAATGTGCACATCACACCTTCAAATCTTTAATTTGAAACAATTTAATGTGCACATCACACTTCAAATCTTTCACTTGAATCAGAGACTAGAGTCAACATGATTTTTCGGAAATTTTCCCTGTGTGTGTGTTAACTAGTTTAACGTTAAAACAGGTCTTCTCTTAGCAAATGACTTTGTAAAAGGCAATGGGCTGCCCAAATTTTGACACAAACAGAAGAAAAATGTATTTTAAAATGAATAATTCTATTTAAGAGGTGAACCGATAAACATAAACTTTGTATTGTTTAAACTCTCTAATAGTAAATCATCGATAAAAAGCAATAAAGTAAAGAAACAAATACGAGTAATTTGAATTATTATCCTCGTTAAGCAAGAAGGAAATTCTGTAATAATAAAACGGGAAAAGTTGCCAAGGACGTCAGGAATGAACATTGCTTATTATCATATATTAAAGAACTATCTTTCCTTTATCTGTTTTTGTGTACTTCAAGTTTAGCGATGGCAAAAAGTGAAGGTTTATTAATTCTATTGATGACTGTAACCTACCGCTGATAAAAAATAGTTATAATCTTGTTACTTCTGCAACATAATTAGAACTAACAGATGTTTCAGTATAATTGTTATATAAAACACGGTATCAAGATAAAAACTGGGCTTGAAAATCTGTTGTTTTTTGAATAGGTTAACTAAAACGTAGGCTTATCAAGGCTATCTACATCATATATTAAAATTGGTCATATCATTATCTAGATAAGTATGCTTATTTATATATTCAAAAATCAACAATAAAAAATATATAAAATATACATAAAATTACAGAAAGTTATCTGAGGAAAAGAACACTATTTTGTCAGCGCTAAGTACACACTTTATCAAAGTAATGCTATTTTTAAAGATACCAAATAATATTATGATCACTGCTGGAGTATATGATACATTCTATGATAAATACTATATTTCAATTTTACCTAAATTTTAATTTATATTTAAGCTTTTAGTTTCAGTGATTTTCCCCAGGCGAGGAAAAGTTTTCGATAAAAAAAACATTATTAATAATATATTTGTTTGTTTTTAGTTAAGCACAGAACTACACAATGGGCTATCTGTACTCTGCCCACCACTAGTATCAAAATCCAGTTTATAGAGTTGTAAGTCCGCAGACATTCCGCTGTGCCACTGGGGTGCAATATTAATAATTTAAGTTTACCATATATGTGAAACCCTTGTGGAATTGAAATTCTCAGCCTTGAAACAAAGAAACACCATAAAAAAACAAACAAACAAACAAAAAAGTACACACACACACGTAGTATATAGACGTCTAAAAAACTCGTATAGTGACGTGTTTCGAAAAATAACAATTTTTGGACTTTATTACTTCAGCTAAGTTGTTAGATTATATTCATACCTATATACACGAAGTGCACTATTGATTATATGTGTGAAGTTAGCCCTAATTTATATCTGAGTTGAATAAACACACTGAGGCGATAATCTTTAACAGTGAGTATATCAAATTTAACCATTGTGTTTTGTCTGTTCAGTCTAATTTCTATCTGTTGTAAGCTTCAGGATTCAAGATGCGTACGTTATGCTGTACGTTAATACTTAACCTACTTTAATTACATTATAATTTTTCGATTGAACGTAGTTTTCTCCATGTTGGCTTTCATGATCTCTGGTCACGGGTCTGGGCCAGAGACTTAGACCTTGAAAATAGTGACAACATTTACAACAACATCTACAACATTTCAAGCATGCTCCATTGCTACATCGTTTTACTTTATATTCACAAGTTACTTTCTCCATGTTGGCTTTCATGGTCTCTGGTCACGGGTCTGGTCCAGAGACTTAGACCTTGAAAATAGTGACAAACGTCTTCTTGTCTAATCAAAACAACCCAAACATTTCCGGAATGACTCATTTTTTCTTTTCCACATCAAGATGCTGGACTGGCTCGTGTGGCAGGTGTTAAAAGACAGTTGATGAAGAGTCAAAATTAAGTATTCCTTATCAGAGTATGTGACAATCAGAGACTTTACTATGTTTCAACAGCGTTACTGTATCCAGAAATAAAGCCTAACAATCAAAGCAAGATATCTCTAAAATGGGACTCATTAATTTGTTTTGACTAGTTAATTGTTAAAAAAAAACACCCAGTCGTTACTTGTTACGAGTCAGTTGTTTTGGAAAAAAATCTCTATAAGGAAATAAGTAATACTAATTGTTGAGGCAATTTTAAGAATTGTTTACTTTGTGCTTGTATATTATACTGTCTCCCAGTAGAACAGCGGTAAGTTTACGTACTTACAACATTCAAATCTGGAGTTCGATTCCCTATGGTGGACACAGCAGATAGCCCAATATAGCTTCGCTCTAAAAACATTGTCTCTTATTTTAAATCTGTATATTATGTAATATTTGTAATATATTTTCATAGTATTTTAGCGTTATACTCCGTCAAACTAACCGCTGAGCCATTAGAGAGTAGAGACGATAATATTCATAATAAAACTGCTAACTAATGACGTTTTACTATTATTTTTTTTAAATTGACATGGATAATTTCAAACAATACATTATCTACTCAAACTTTTTTCTGGCCAATAACTTAATAACTGATCATAATGTACTCGGTACTCAAACCAAAACCTAGAACGGCAATAACGTCTTAACTTTTCGAAATGTACTCTGTAACTAAAATATAGAACGGCAACAACTTCATAACTGATCATAATGTACTCGGTACTCAACCCAAAACCTAGAACGGCAATAACTTCTCGAAATGCTCTCTTTACTCAAACTAAAATCTAGAACGGCAATAACTCCATAACTGATCATAATGTACTCGGTACTCAAACCAAGATCTAATATGACAATAACTTCTTACTGAATTTTCGTAATGTACTCTGTACTCAAACCAAAATCTAGAACACTATTCCTAGTGGAAGTAACTGAGTAGCACATAAGCGCCCCCTATGTCAGCTTGATCATTATAACTTTAAATAACGGCGCTATATACATCTTAATTTATTAACTTTAACGTCCATACATCATTACGTTTCAGCTATTTTATAAAAATGTGTTTTTTATACACGACAAAATAAGAAGAATTAAGGGAGGATTTTTTAATACAAGACATATCTTTAATCCTCCTGCCCTGAACGATAACTGGAACTGCTTTTACCTAATCTTGCTTTTAAGACGATTTAAAAAAATATTATAAAAGATAATGAGAAGTCATGAATTGGCTTAATGACTTGTCAGCTATTCACTACCAAATGACGGTTTGGATGACTCGCAGTCTGAGGGTCGCGGTTACGAATCCCCGTCACCGAACATGCTCGCCCTTACAGCCGTTGGAGGCGTTATAATGTTCACGGTCAATCTCACTATTCGCTGGTAAAAAGAGTAACCCAAGAGTTGGCGATGAGAAGTGTTAACTAGCTGTCTTGCGTCTAATCTTTCACTCCTAAATCAGGGTCGGCTAGCGCAGATAGCTTCCGTGTAGCTTTGCGCGAAATTCGAAACAAACCAAATGTTCCCCCGAAAAGGATCTAGATCCCGATAAAGCAGTCGCGAAGTTGTGCCTGACTCTCCCAGGTCCAACCAAACCGGACCTAAAAAAATCCAGTACAGAGGATGATGATGCTTCTGAAACAAGTGTAATCCTTTGCTTCTATCAGATAAAGAATTAAACAAACTTACCTGTATTAAAACAAACTTCACCGACTCACTGTGGGGTAGTTTCTCTTGCTCCTTACAGCTGATATTTTACTTTATGAATTTAAACAATATTCGTGATGCTTTTTTCGCGCTAACAGGTCATCATTATGAAAGCGTTGTATGAGGCGAAGAATGTGTGTGCCTTTGCCTAGACGTATTCAAAGTCGTTGTTACCTCAGCGTGTCTTTGGCTATTGGTTATTCGAAACGTAACCGCCTAAGGCTTGCACGTTCCCATGGCCTACTTAAAGGTTATGTTGCCTACCGAGAAAAACTGGCGTTGAGACTCAGGTCACCTGTTACGTGCATGCAAGCGCATATGCCGTCATTATTAATGAAACTTCTAGAACAAGATTTACTTAACTTGTACTGAGACGAAGAGAAACAAATAAAAAAAATTGTCGAATTAAAATGGTTCTGATAAGATCCGGGCAACATTCAAATAAATTGAAGTTAACCGAAGATTTAGGAGACAAGTAGTTTAGATTAAAATGTATATACACGTTTTTTAAACCAATGCAATGAATATTCATATATACAGTTCGAACTTTACACATGAATCACAAGTAAAACTGCACTTGAACTATTTCAAATTAATTTTCCATAACAATCGATTAAAAGAAAAATATTCACCCAAGGTTAGATACAGCTTCTTTTTTTTAATTCTTATATGGATAGAGCACGCTAATTACAAACAAAATACATAAAAAATATGTTTTCTGATTTTTTAGATGAAGATTATTGAAGTTAATGTTAAAAGAAATCTTTGATACCAATAGTTTTGAAAACAAAGTGCGATATCTAAATGTTTAGCATTATTAATCGGAGAGGTATATAACATTACACAACAAAAACAACAACAAATATATGTGACCAAAGAATTACCAAACACGTGATTTAGCTCTAGAAATGTCTCAAAAACTAGCCGAATTCTGACCGACAAGCTTGTGGATGTTTTTCTTGGAAACTTAATGGTATCATTGATAAATGATTTTGAAGCTGGATAGCCAAATACAAGAACTCAAATGCATACTTTTAAATGTTTTCTACACATTTTACTTGAGTTAAATGAATGAGTTTATTTTGTAGTATGTACTGGCAAAATAAATTAACAAGCTACTTTATTTCCTTATAGGTTATTGTAAGATATTGAAGTTTGCGATCCTGAAGTAAACTTGTATGTACACCGATTATACTTCTAGTTATAATATAGTTGAAAACAAGCTGTAAAAAAGCACAAAAATTGTATTAGTATTGTATCCAGAACAGTACGAAATACTATAAGATTGTATAATACTTTTAGGTGTAATCCAGTTAAAACACAAACGGTAAAAATGTATAAAACGATATTAGTACTTGTTCCAAAACAGTACGAAATACAATAAAAGTGTATAATGTTTTACGTATAATACAGTTAAAAGCAAACGGTTAAAGAGTATAAAATTGTGTTAATATTGAACAGTATGAAATACAATAAAATTGTATATTACTTTTAAGTATACTACAGTTAGAAGCAAACGGTTAAGAAAGTATAAAACTATTTTAGTATTTTACCCAGAACAGTACGAAATACAATAAAATTGTATTATACAATTAAAAGCAAAGATCTAAAAAAGTATAAAACTGTTTTAGCATTGTACCCAGAACAGTGTGAAATACAATAAAATTGTATAATACTTTCAAGTATAATACAGTTAAAAGTAAACAGTTAAAAAAATGTATAAAACTGTTTTAGTATTGTCTAACGATACCTGAGTATGAGTATGAATAATACTTTAACATTTCAGGCAAACTTTGGATGTTAAGTGAACATGAAAGAAGGTTTGTTTACATACCCTCTGTTGAAAAGATGGATATTAAGCGAGGTTGTCAATATAAAATCGCAATACAATTGTACCAACACATATAATAATAAATACCCTCAGGGGAGTAGAAACTGGTAGTGTCGCTATAATAATTTGTTTCCTGGGCTAACTAAATCTCGAGCTGATCAACATACTGTCCACTACTTTGTTTTACATTTGTAGAGCATATAATACTATATTAAAAACAACGTAAAACGAAATGAGCTTAAGGTAAAAGAAACCTCGAAATAGCCACTAAAGCACCCACTATTTAAACAAATAGAAGTCTATATTTTTAGCATTTCTTTAAAAAATGAGGGGAAATTACGCAATATTTCAGTGATGACCTACTCACTTGTGCAACAGTAGTCCTTTTGAGGTTACTAGGGCACGCTCCGTCCACACCCTGCAGCTGCGTGGTGAAGGTCTTCTGTTACAGAAAAAGTC
This sequence comes from Limulus polyphemus, assembly GCF_000517525.1. NCBI lineage: Eukaryota > Metazoa > Arthropoda > Merostomata > Xiphosura > Limulidae > Limulus > Limulus polyphemus. The sequence continues at coordinate 223,664 of NW_013666327.1, read as the reverse complement.
ACTGATTTCGTACGCCTAAAAACGTACCATCTTCAAGAACGTAGCGAGATTCTTTTTAGGTAAGCCAGTCAATTAATATTCTACGATATCTGAAGAAGGTTTTGTAAACAATAATAGTATAAACAGTCTCGCAGACACTCAGTAGCTATTGGTTTTGTTTGTTCGTTGTTAAGCACAAAGCTACATAATGGGCTTTCTGTGCTATGTCCAACACGGGTACCGAAACCCGATTTTTAGCGTTTTAAGCCTTCAGCCAGTATACTGGTAGTCATGCTCATCATTAATTTGGTTTCTGTATAAAAATGTATTTGAAGGGAAGATTTTTTTACCTTTACCTTCGGCGAACTGTTGCTCATTTCACTGCTACATTTGTTATCAATTCACAAGGAATTCCGTTTGGGGGCGCTTTACGCGTCGGTGATTATCAATACTGAGTAGATTGTAGGATGATGTTCGGAGTTTTATACTTGATCTTGTAAAAACAAAACCGTTTTTTTAGAGTTTCGTTATGTGACTTCCTGTTCACTCTCTGAGTACGTTTAATTCCTATCCACTCTCTGAGTATGTTTAACAAAATCAAAATTCACAAAACCCATGCTTGTCAATCGTAGTGAAAACATTTAATATTAACTTTTGATCAGAGCAAGCTACCTACTTAGATCAAAAATAAAAATCATCCTGGTAATAAGTACAGCTAATTAAAAATAGTACTCTTACTTGTAAAGATTAGAATACATTACCGACAAGAAAAAATACAGCTGCGTTCAAGCATATCTGCCATACTATTCCTATCTGTAACAGTCGTTTCTACTCTCTTTAATATCAAGGAATAACACTGGTTTTTAATTCATTTAACATCCAGGAATAACAACCGTTTCTACTCCTTTAATACCCAGGAGCAACACTCATTTCTACTCAACTAGTAGTCAGGAGCAACTCTCGTTTCTACCCCTTTAATAGCTAGGAGTAACACTCGTTTCTACCCCTTTAATCCTTTAATAGCTAGAAGTAACAGTCGTTTCTACTCCACTAGTAGTCAGGAGCAACTCTCGTTTCTACCCCTTTAATAGCTAGGAGTAACACTCGTTTCTACCCCTTTAATCCTTTAATAGCCAGAAGTAACACTCGTTTCTACTCCACTAGTAGTCAGGAGTAACACTCATTTCTACTCAACTAGTAGTCAGGAGCAACTCTCGTTTCTACCCCTTTAATAGCTAGGAGTAATACTCGTTTATACGCCTTTAATAGCCAGGACCAACACTAGTTTCTTCTCCTTTAATAGCCAAAATGAACACTCGTTTATACGCCTTTAATAGCCAAGAGTAACACTCGTTTCTTCTCCTTTAATAGCCAAGAGTAACACTCGTTTATACGCCTTTAATAACCAGGATCAACACTAGTTTCTTCTCCTTTAATAGCCAAAAGGAACACTCGTTTATACGCCTTTAATAGCCAAGAGTAACACTCGTTTCTTCTCCTTTAATAGCCAAGAGTAACACTCGTTTATACACCTTTAATAGCCAAGAGTAACACTCGTTTCTTCTCCTTTAATAGCCAAGAGTAACACTCGTTTATACGCCTTTAATAGCCAGGATCAACACTAGTTTCTTCTCCTTTAATAGCCAAAATTAATACTCGTTTATACGCCTTTAATAGCCAAGAGTAACACTCGTTTCTTCTCCTTTAATAGTCAAGAGAGTAGATGTAGACATAGGAATTGGTTCATGATTGTCTAACCCAAGACTAATGAAAAATATATGAAAACAAAGGTCAGAGTAAATTTTTGTAGGTAACTTGTAGTTAGTTGTACGAGGCCAAATCCATACATATTGATAAACACTCAACAAGGTTATCTATAATCAGAGTATTTGTAAAGTAGATTTGGTTTCAGGGAAAGGGAATTTATTTATCAACAAGGTATGGGATCCTATTTCTGCCGTCATCTAATAATATACAGTCTCCCAGTTTATTCAAATGAACTCATTATTTCTTAAAAAAGCAAAAATGTGGTTCAGTGGGCATACAAGTTACATCAATTGCAGTAGTGCTTTTTTTAGATAATTTATCACGAATATGGTAGCAACTTGAATGGAAATAAGTTATTGTAAATGTACCATTTTAGTGAAAAGGTATCACAAACGTGTTATTACAATAAATAAGCTTTCAGGAATCTAGTAACGTAAGAGTGAAAGAAGTTAGCATAAATAAGTTGTCATAAATATTTCAGCGATACGATATCACAAATGTATCAGCACAATGAATAAATCATGATACATGTATCAGTATCAGAATTGATGCATCATGAAATGATGTGAGTGATAAATGATGATAAATGTGAATGGTTACCACGTATAAGTTACTGCATTAATATGCACTGGATAAATAGTTAAGAATATAGTGAACATATGAGTAATCTTACTTAAATAATTTCACCACTATATAATATATATATACAGACACACATACAACAATGTAGCAGGGGGTTCTAAACTTAACTTGAATCGAAACCCCCCATTATGTTAAACACTCTGATTGTGGACCCCTATCCACTGAGTGAATAGAAATTGAATGAACTTAATTTTATTCAGGTCACTGTTCCCTATTTTGTTGCCCCACCTTGAGGCAACCTTGAGGTCTTCAATATGTACGTCATTTATATAGTAAGATTTATCCAAGCGTGGCTGTGGCATATCATAAAGATATCATCAAAGTGAGTCTTTGCGACTTCCTAGAATCAGAGGCATCCTGAATTGACAAAAACTGTGTATCAGACGATGCAACTAAGGTGGGAATTTCAAGTAAATTGTAAGAGTGAAAACAACGTAACAGTTATTACAGTGGTTCAACAACTTCAAAACCTCCAGAGGTTCAGTGATTTAAGGTTAAGCTCCAGATAAGTCAGAAGTAGACCCCAATACCTGTTTATTTATTTATTTGTTTGAAAGTAGAACCACATTGGACTATCTGCCGTGTCCACCGCGGGGAATCGAACCTCGGACGTTAGACTGTACACCCGAAGACTTACGGCTGTCCCACCGGGGGGACCCACCAGCTGTTGAGTATTATCATGGTCGGGACTCACTATGAGGAAGTGTTACCACTATCCTCTTGCTCTTACTGAACCACAGATGAAACGAGATGGCTGTTTCACCAGTTTCGTAGTACCAATCGGGGTGTGTGCATTAGCTATGAATATCAAATGCACTACACGCAGGAATGGCCACATCAACTTCAAACTAGCCCCGAGTGGCACAGCAGTATGTCTGCGGACTTATAATGCTAGAAACCGGGTTTCGATACCCATGGTGGGCAGAGCACAGATAGCCCTTTCTGTAGCTTTGTGCTTAATAACATTCAACAACTTCAAACTCAGGATATGATACAGAAGCATTTGTCTCGACTGAACGTCAGGCAGCAGTAAGAACGTCATTTATTAAACATGATTGGATTATCAGAAGACCAACAGTTTTGTTAAAGGAATATTTCTAACATGTAAAACAGACTTGTTCTAATTTTCAGAGTCGTCTTGTATTTTGTTTGTTTGATTTTTTCCCAAAGCAATGGTCAGTCAGCGATTTTAAAGTTACTTGTTACTTATGTTTTAAGTTATCATTCATTTTCAATTTTAATTTAATATGTTTAAATCTATTTCATTATTCAGTTGTTAACTGAATAAATATTTATTGCGTATTCATATTTTACACTATGAATATTTGTATAATTTTCTTCGTCTTGCGTACATACACTGAGCTTCCACATTTGTCTTTCTGGATCTTTAGTTTCTCTAGTTAATTGTGAGTTCTAGAGACGATTAGGTTTAATAATCTGATAAGGATTATCGCATTTAAATATATATCTATATAGGTTTCAATGAAATGACAATTCCGCTCATCTGAAAAAAACATTCTTTGTTAAATAAAATACATCAACGTGAAGAAGTCTTAATACATTACGTTAATAGCATACGATGCTTTTTATCGTAAATAACACCACACATATTGTATTTCATACCTACGTTATTTCCATGCCAAATTGTATTTTCAAAAACAAATAACTACTTAGAAGATGAAATGTCGATTCTTGCTTGTACACAAATAAAACAAAAAAAAATGTTTGTATGGAACTTTTAATGACACTTCATTGCACTATATTTTTCATGAACTCTATTTAATTTTACTGTCGTGCTTTTTTAAAGACATATTCAGTTGGCAATGAGATAACTTGGGCGAATGGTCACATTTTAATGAAATACCAGGTGAGCTAAAAATTGATTCAAGTTAATGAGATGTCAGGTGTGTTTTAAAATATTCATGAGTTAGTGAAAAAACCTGATAGTCACCAGTTAATGAGAGGTCACATGCATATGAAAATAAACTCGACTAAACGAAATACCAAAGGTATGGTAAAATAGAGTAAATAATAAGACAACATTGGGGAGAGAGGTTAGGATAATAAATTTAATAAGATGCAGGGCACGTTAAGGTAGACCGTACTTGATGAGATAAATGAAGGTAAAAGCCTTAAAGCAACAAAAATATATTAAAATGGAATTAAGTTTGATATATTCTACGTGTGTGTTAAAATAGTCACAAAACAACAGCTGTGTTAAAACAGAACTAAACTAAATAAGACAGCATAGGTGTGTTAAAAAATAGAAATAAGTTAATAAGATACCAGGGGTGTGTTAAGAATATAATCAAGCTGGTGAGATACCAGGGATGTGCTAAAAACATAATCAAGATAATGAGATACTATTAATGTGTTACGAACATAATCAAGCTGGTGAGATATCATGGGTGTGCTAAAAACATAATCAAGATAATGAGATACTATTAATGTGTTACGAACATAATCAAGCTGGTGAGATATCATGGGTGTGCTAAAAACATAATCAAGATAATGATATACCATTAGTGTGTTACGAACATAATCAAGATGATGAGATAATAGGGGTGAGTTAAAAATACAATCAAGATGATGAGATAAGATGTATTTGGAACATAATCAAGATGATGAGATAACAAGATGTACTTAGAACATAATCAAGATGATGAGATACCAGGGGTGTGCTAAAAACATAATCAAGATAATGAGATACCATTAGTGTGTTACGAACATAATCAAGATGATGTATTTGTAACATAATCAAGATGATGAGATAACAAGATGTATTTAGAACATAATCAAGATGATGAGATACCAGGGGTGTGCTAAAAACATAATCAAGATAATGAGATACCATTAGTGTGTTACGAACATAATCAAGATGATGTATTTGGAACATAATCAAGATGATGTATTTGGAACATAATCAAGATGATGAGATAACAAGATATACTTAGAACATAATCAAGATGATGAGATAAGATGTATTTGGAACATAATCAAGATGATGAGATAACAAGATATATTTAGAACATAATCAAGATGATGAGATAAGAAGATGTATTTAGAATATAGTTAAGATGATGAGATAAGATGTATTTAGAATATAATCAAGATGATGAAATACCAGGAGTATGTTCAAAATAGGCACAAATTAAAGATAAATAAGAAGCATCCATAAGATTTGAAAAATGTCGTCTATCTCCCCATCTATCTATTCAAGGTGTTTATATAACTTTGAAATTTTCTGTTTATTTCTACGCTATAACATTAGAATTTATTTGGAAACAAATTAACTGGCTAAAACCTGCGTGTAAAATAGATTTTTTTTTTAATTCACGAATAAGATTCTTCCGTCGATACCTTATGTGACAACTCATGAATATCCTTGTTATCGGACACACCAACTAAGATATTAAGAAAGAAATCTCCGACATCATAGAAAATGCGCTACGATCGTGGAACATGTCGGAACAACACGTGGAATTTAGATTACAAGAAGTGCTAGATATCATGGGAGCAGTCTCATCAGCCATCGTTGATTCATCACACGAACACTGATGTAACTTCACACTGTAACACCTTTACTTTAGTACTTAAAATGTGGGCCTAATACTATAATAGCATTTCTCAGGGCTTTTTACAACACGTATGCTCTACAATTTAAATTTAATAGTAGTGTATCGTACCTCTCCGAGGACGCCTTTACACAAATGTAAACTGTAAAGTATAAAACTTTCTTTTCTATTTTACTAAAATCTCTAAAGCAGTAAAGGTGTGCACTAAACACGTGAAATTCCCTGTAGTATATAAAACTAAGCCTAATTCCATAGTAAAATGCATTAGATAGGTTTTAGCGTATTTTACAGAAAATGAATATTTCTGTTGTAAGCTATTTAAACCAGTTATAATACTTATTACAATATAGAGAATGACTAGGCTTAGACTTACCTGATTTGTCACGCTCGAAAGAATCGCGTATAACGAATATCAGGTTGAGTACCTCTACTCATGCGCAGAAGAGATAATATGTAAATTATAACGACGTTTTCTACAAACACAATTCGAAAAACATTTGATATTTAGAGGCAGGGTGTAAGGTATTGTCGAGTATAATCCACCAAACTACAGGTTTACTTTCTTTATGTTTAAACAAATTAATCATGTGACGTATTACATGAGGTAACATTTCACACATATCCATAAAATCGCATATAATAAGCGTTTAGACATCAATTGGATCTAACATTTATTTACTTTATTTTCTGAGCATATTAATAAAGGTAATTAGGCTACACCGAACTACTTTTTCTTCGTGGCACAGCCTACAGGATACAATAACTTCAAAAAGAATCATAGAATGTGGTTCAAGTCATTAAATTTTAGAATGGAAACAAACAACAACAACAACAAAACAGTATGTGTGATGACATTTAAAGGAGTAAGAAAAATATACTGTGAAGTATTTAGCTCTAAGAGTGCAGTTACTGTGTATTTACGTTGATCTTCTATTGCTGTAAAAACTCCTTATGTTAGTTACATTTTACGTGACTAACAAATGGCCTGCAGATATATGTCATAAAGTGTCTAAATTACATCTAGAAAAGGTAACAAAATGTTGTAAGGAGAAAAAACTGGTGCAGTCTTTTGGTTAATTAATTGTGTGTTACGTTTCTGTTACAAGCCTAGTAGAAAGTAAACAGTCTAAAAAATGTTCTGCTGCTTAACTATTAAGTTTATGTTAATCCCCTCCCCACTTTTTTTAAATAACCGCTAACCTTATGACGTCAGTAGATGCGAGTCTGACTGCTAAATACTGTGAGATTTTTTTATATTACGTAAGAGTTTCAGACTTAAAGAGTTATCATCTTTTTTCATACAAAACTGGTAACAAAGAATAAGGATAACTTTTATCATTACAATATTATCACAGCAATGTCATCTGTGTTTTTGCTTTCTTTAAATTACCAAAAGCAAAATTATTATCATATATACAAGGCTAACAACTCGATAATTTTTTTTAACGTTTGTTAACCTTAAATGTACGGGTTTCAAGAGAGTTATGCGCATGTCTGGTGTGCACTTATAATTGTTGCGTAACACGGTCTCGAAGGTAGAGGAAGAAATAGACATAGCCTTATTCATAACTACATTACCATAATTTTTAAGAGCAAGTAAAATATATATATATATATATATATATATATATATTATAGTACTCGTTGAGTATTCGTAAGCTTTATTACTGATAATTGTCGTGAAAATACTACTACAATGAAGTATGAAGTTAGAATAATTGTGACTCCAAGTAACACGGTAGAATAATTGTGACTCCAAGTAACACGTTAGAATAATTGTGACTCCAAGTAACACATTAGACTAATAGTGACTCCAAGTAACACGTCAGAATAACAATGACTCCAAGTAACACGTTAGAATAATGGTCACTAGAAATAACAGCAAAAAGTTAATATCGAATGTAAATAGCATGCATAAAACGGACTTCATTTAACACATCATATGCGATATACATATGATATATACAGTGTTATATACATCATATAACACACAGTACTTTGTAGAAAGTATTTCTAGCACATGTGTACTATATTTTATATAACTAAGGTAAGCTTTATTAAATCCAGCTTCATTCTAAGTTAGTTCTTGTTCCACAACAGATAGTGATTTTGTGCTTTTAATTGATTTTTATTATGTACATTTACATTGCAACCATTAACTATAAGAAAACACTGTCTTATGATAATTTGTGATAACAGAACTTGTTGCTTATTCGTTTCCATACGACGTTTACTTTTGAGTCTGCGGACTTACAACGCTAGAATTCGGGTTTCTATACCCGTAATGGGCAGAGCACAGATAGTCCATTGTGTAGCTTTGTGCTTACTTTCAAACAAACAAACATAAATAGTATATAATGTTTCACTTAATTAACACTCGCAAAGTAAAGTTGACTCCACAACAAATAATTTATAGATTTGCAAAACCGAAATAACGATTTTGTTTTCAAATACTCAGACATTAGGTTTTTGTTTTAATCTCTCGTACTATTCGCACTTTTGTTGTGCCCTCTGAGCGTCTTCTTACCATACATAAATCAGCTAATATAACTATAGCTTACGTGGACATTCCTTCCAAACTTTCCCTATAGTCTATCATATGAAAATTAGGAACCGATAGTGTAGATAGCCTTCGTCTAGCTTTGCGAACAAAGAAGAAACTTTTCAAACTCTGTTGATATAACTTTACCCTAACGGCATGTTACAGAAGCCAATGACTGGCAAAATTTTCAACTTCGAAATCATCTTTCGAAATTAAGGCAGCAGTAAGGGGTAGGTGGCTTACTGGGGATGAAGCTACCCCAAAAATGTACTTTAGCTTCCTCTGTAGCCCCGAACAATGCTTATTGTTAAAGCTGGTTTACTTCCTAAATACTACAGTATGTGTGCCCACAAGGTGTGGAGTGAAGTCCTCTCAATTTTTTCGTCTAGCCCACTTCAGTCTCCTCATTTTGTTTTTCGTCTAGCCCACTTAAGTCCTCTCACCAAGAATAGCCTAGTGCCACCTTGTGAGAAAAGTCTACAATTTTTTAAGTGACAACCGTTTGTTCTCTTTTTTGTTAAAACAAAGCTACACAATGGGCTATATGTGCTGTGTCCACCACTAGTATCGAAACCTGTTTTTAGAGGCCTGAATCTTTGGACTTATTGCTGAGCCAATAATAGAGGGGGGGGGAGAGAAACGTTAATTGAAAATAACAAAACAAATGTTTTAATAATTTATGTTTTCTTTTCTACCCTTCTTTCTCTTGTTTAAAAGTTAGGCTATTTTTTTTCTAACGTTTCTACATATTGTGTTCTTAATCTTAATAACACATTTGGATTTTTATTTTTGTTTTTTTCGGTAAGTCAATATTGAGTAAAACGAAATGAAGTCCATGGTCCAGAGAAAATTCTCTGCTTTAATTAATGCGTTAATTAATATTTCACATTGCAGCAGTTCTTCATTGTCGTAAACGTCAGTTCAATTTATAAACAACTATATTTTGTTAGCGTTAACGAAGTGACATCGCCATCTGGAAAGCTCTTGTTGTGTACATCTAATTTTTTACAGATCAATGATGAGAACATGATCGCAATTCCGCTGGAAAATAAGAGATCTCTCATTATATTAGCTAAAAATGTTCATTTTTTTCAGCATGTTTGAGGGTTAATAAGAAAGGAATGAGTTAAATATAATTCACGAACCACATGAGTTAGTTCATTTATTCCAAATTATTGGTGCGTAACAACTAATGATTACTTGACACTTTATATTTACTAATAAAGCTTTCAAAGGTTAATTTTATAAGCCTTCGTACAAAAAATTCTTATTTCATGTAATATATATATAGAAAGAGATCATTTCTAGCTACAAATATTTCTTCCCAAAGTAATGTGCGTCAAGAATCAAAAAGTGATCGTTTTATTTTTTACTTTAACTACAGAATAATTTCTTGATGGATTAAAAATATTTTTAACCTTTACAAGAGCCGAAATGACTTTTAGTGATCACAAAAATGTAATTTATTTTAGCATATGCTGATGATGAAAGTATTCTTGTTGGGGAAGAAGAAACATTTATTGTCATTAATATATAAATTACATGTATTTAAATTAATTTCGGGTTTCAAATTCAACAGTGAAATATTTCTTGGCTTATTGGCTGGCGTTTTGTTATTACACACATATTACAAACCGGGTAATACGCTGTCAAAGTTGTGATTTATTAAGATATTTGGAGTTTATTTAGGGCATTAAGCAGCATGAAGTCAGAAATACTGGGACGAGTTACCGAAAAAACACACCAAAGACCCAACAACAATAACAACAAAAAGAAACCGGTAGAATTTGGAAGGCAGTTTTATGTGGCATGGTTTGCTTTTGAATTTCGCGCAAAGCTACACGAGGGTTATCTGCGCTAGCTGTCCCTAATTTAGCAGTGTAAGACTCGAGGGAAGGCAGCTAGTCATCACCACCCACCGCCAACTCTTGGGCTACTCTTTTACCAACGAATAGTGGGATTGATCGTCACATTATAACGCCCCCACGGCTGAAAGGGCGAGCATGTTTGGTGGGACGGGGATGCGAACCCGCGACCCGCAGATTGCGAGTCGAGCGTCCTAACCACCTGGCCATGCCGGGCCATGTGGCATGGATTTTAAGTCTTGAAACTTTCTAAAACCTTGTAAGTGTTTGAATCAGATTATTTCGTCCGATTTGTTTGAAATGAGGCTTATAAGATAGAAATTAGCATATTATCGATTCTGTTAAGTATAGGTGAATTAAATCTATTCTCGTTGAAAAATAAAGTATCCGCTTTTCGGGTTTGGCATTTTCAACATATTTTGTGTAATCCATCTTATTTGGTTCTTCGTATTGCAACAGAGGTTAAACTTAAACGTGATTATCGTCATTTTAGCTTTCTTTTTATAACTGTCTTCACGAATCACGTGGAACTTCGGTATAAGTTAAGATCTTTCTATCGATCTGCTTTGAAGATATGGTAAAACGTTCAAGTTGGTAGAAATAGATACCACAGGGTACTCTAAACATACTTATCTTAATTAAATCTTCGTTTTAAACTCATGTTTATTGAACGCCACAAAAATGACCGTTTTCATAAATATTAAATGATGCGGCACAGGTGTCAGTTATTATAGAATTGCAGTCGAAAGTTGGAAAAACCATCGCCTTCGTTTTATCATTGCACTTTCAAAATGGTGAAAATATGTTGATAAGATGGAGGTGTCGCTTATATATTTACGTTTACACATATTGCAAGTACGGATTGTTTGGTTGCTAATAACAAAAATTAAGATTTGAATAAATATTACTATGCTCAAGATGATGTTTCTTTAATAAAATTAATCTACATAAAGAATCTTTAGATTTCCTGGCCTTCCTTTCCTTTTTGCCACCTCCTTCGCGTCATAATTTCACCTTCTTTTTTGGCTTTCTTCTTGGCCTCTAATCCTATAACTTCCATCTCTCTAACTTTCTTCCTCCATACATGTCATATTCAGGAAAAACAACGCTTCTCTACCAGTTCACTTTGTTCAGTCATTTTCCATTTTCTGTTGTCAAATCATTCCTAAAATCCGGTTTAGGCACCTAACACTAAAACCATCCTGTTTTCTCGACGTCCAAATTTCTGTCCCATAAAGTGCTACTGGAATCAATGCAGCATTATAATACTCTGATCTTAGCCTTTACGCTAACATCTCTTCGTTTCCACAATACATTACTCAAGTTATTAAACTATACTCCTGCTTGTGCCAACTACAATCATACACATACCTTGCTGTTGTATTTGTCTTGTTCCTCACTTGAAAAATACATAAAACTTGTAACTTTCTCAGCCATTTCATTCACAAGTGCTAATACCTCCTCCGCATCAATGCAATTCCTTGTAATTTTCATCACTTTTGTTTTTTACACACTTGCTTTCAAGCCAAATTTCTCAGCTTCATGTCCGAACCTACCTAATGCCTTGGCAAATATTGTAAACAGTACTAGATACTTTATGTCTCGGATCATGGTGTTTTCGACTTTTACACCTACTTTTTTATCACACGCAACGCATAGTCCAGAACAGTATTGAACATGCAAACTTACCAAATAAACTGTCGTTTTACGCTAGTCTTCACTCCAAACTAGTCTGATCTTTTTCCTCCCACCTTTACATATGCTCTAGAATCTCAGCAAAAACTTTCGATAAGTCGTAATTTTAACTGGTATATTCCGCAGCTTATCAACACATGCCATTGTCCTTCTCTCCATACCGAGTCATATGCTTCTTTCAAACCAAAAAAGTAGATATAGATCTTGTGCCAAATCATCTTTCTTTTTTTTCCCCATTTGTATGACTTGCGAATATCTGGTCGTAGCATCCTCTTCCTATTATGAAATTAAATTGGTTGTCGTGAACTTTCTTTTACACGATGCACTTTATTTTTTCAACAGGACTCTTTCGACAACTTTGTCAGCTATGATCAGTAAACTTATTCCTCTCGAATTATTGAGTCGTTTTTGTTACTTTTTTTCTGTAATGGTAAAATACTTCTTTTGTCTACACAACATACATCATTCTCTTCAACCATTTTGTTAAATCTTCTCATCCAGACGTATGCAGTTCTGCAGGGAAGATATCATTTCCTGGTGCCTTTTGATTCTGTATCTATTCTATGTTTTTTTTAAACGTATTTCTCACTCATATCCCTCTTAGGGTCTACATCTATTACCTGAGGTTCTTCAATCCATTTCACGTTCTACTCGTGTGTTGGGGCTCTTCATGATTCAGCAGAGTGTCGATGTTTCCAATACTTTCAATTTTTCCAATAACATCTACACATCTTATGTTCTTACAAGTCTAAGCCAATTAATTTCCCTGAATCCTCCTGTCTCGCTCTCTTCCTAGCAGCATCTTCCACTTATTCTGCAAAAGGCTTAACTTATAGCGACCTACCCTTCTTTTCTAAAGCTGCCCCAAGTTCTTTTTTGGTGTTGTCTCCTGTTTCCGCTTCGTATCTAATTTCCAGTTCTTGTGTCTCCTTTGTCTGCATTATACCTTTCTTTGATACCCTTGTTATCTTATGTTTCTCCCTGTATCCCACACGCACCTCAGCAGCTGTTGTAAGGCTCTCTTTTGGGTCTGCGTCTTCATCTGACAGACCCTCAAACCTGGTCTTAACTACTATTCAGAAGCTGGTCAAAATATTCTGATCCAGTTTTAGCTTTAGAGTGTAAAAATGTTTAGTTACTTCTCCCTTGGGTCTTTGGAGCTCTGTCCAGTTTTAGCTTCAGGGTGTCAAAACGTTTAGTTACTTCTCCCTTGGGTTTTTAGAACTCTGATCCAGTTTTTATCTTTAAGGTGTTAAAACGTCCAGTTACTTCTCCCTTAGGTCTTTGGAACTCCGATCTAGTTTTTAGCTTTAGGGTGTCAAAACGTTTAGTTACTTCTCCTTTGGATCATAGGAACTCTGATCCAGTTTTTAGCTTTAGGGTGTCAAAACGTTTAGTTACTTATCTCTTTGGTCTTTGTAACTAAGAAATTATCTTACTCGGTCTTTGCCGCTTTGTGTCTCTGGTTTTACACATAATTTGGATGGATGTCTTTGTTAACGACATAGACAATTAGGTTTTCAGTTTTTACATCCACTGCAACGTAAAAAAAAGCAAAAGCTATTTATTATAAATTCCTATATAATAAAGTAGCCAAGCCTTCAGACACTTCTTATCCTGAGTTACCTATTAGTACATGAGAAAATATATTTATAAATTTCTCTGAAAAACGTGATGATAAGTCTTTAGATGAAGTACAACGAGAACTTTTTAGGCTGAAACTTAACGTTATTAATAGGTTAAAATCACGTGTAAATTGTAAATATTGGTATACAAAGCATAATGATCATATCACATAGAAACTTTTACACAAAATTGGGATCAGAAATGTCAATGCTTTAGCATAACTAATTGAAGTAGTATGAGCTTTATAATTTACTGCTAATGTTCACTTGCATATTTATGTAATGTGTGCATAACTTTTGTTTATGATATACTTATAGAGACGTTGTTTTCCTTCCTGTAATGAGTATTTTATTTTTCTAAGATGAAAAATTGGCACTTTAAACATAATCTATGTTTTGCTTATCACATTACACTATTTCTAGTGCAAGATGAATTACTGTTAGTTTCCAAGCAATCAGAATAAAGATTCGCAATGAGAATCTCAATCGAAGGATCTGGAACCTGTAAGATTATGCACTTTATTGAATGAAAGAAAAAAACCACAATTCAGAACCGCGCGAGGAGCTAACGACCTCTATCCGGAATTTTGATTTTCTCGCTGCTTCACTTAATGTCAGAAGCTATATGCTGTGTAATCGACCGCAAATGCTCTTACTCATATAGGAATAAGTCCAGGGCGGTGCCTCAATTTCTCTGGGTATCCATTTCTTTGAGCGGATATCATCCTGTAGGAATGTATTACCGTCTCTAAGTCATTTCAATCTCATTTGTAGCAAGAGATTACAAGTACAGAACAAATATGACATTTAATGAGATAAAACTGTTCAAGGTAACTGATGATTTATACAGCAGAAATGTAAATGAAATTTACGTTGAAGATGAGATGTCTTCTTCATTCAACTCCACAGGCAAGCACATGTTGATTCGGACAAATCTCTCTGACTGTATAGAGTTGTGGAAAGAAAACGTTAAAGAAATTGATCCAAATCAAACGTTTCTAGATTGGTCGAAACTTCTCAACTTTTGTTTGGAAAAAACTTATTTCACTGAGATTTCCACTCGTCCATTTGTTCTACTTTGGTGGCAACAGATACTATGGAGTCTTGTGTTTGGTCTTATGATACTTGTAGCGCTTCCTGGAAACGCTATTACAGTTTGGATAGTGTTGGCACACAGAAGAATGAGAACAGTAACTAATTATTTCCTGTTGAATTTGTCAGTAGCTGACTTTGCAATGACTTTATTCAATACCACCTTCAACTTTATTTTTATGCTGAACAGTCACTGGCCATTTGGTCATGTGTACTGTCTCATAAACAACTTCGTGGCTAATCTAACAGTTTCATCCTCTGTTCTCACAATACTGGTGATGAGTTTGGAAAGGTAAGCAAAAGATACATCTTCATTGAAAGTATTTAATGTAAATTGAAACGTATTTAGAATATGCAAATGATGTGAAAGAAAAAAATATATGTATAGTATTAGAAATATTATTTTTGTTTGTTTTAATGTGTGAAAAGAATGTAATATGTTCTCTACAATTATACACATTATATTCTTTTATTTTCGGCTTTGTGTCGAATATTAAAACATGGATATTGCTGTTGTAAAAACAAACGATCATTAAATTTAGAAAGTTTGATCATCTCAGTTTTATCTCTGGTTAAAGCTTTTAGTTCAGAAGTATTGTTTGTTTGTTTAGAATGCTTTTACAAAGCTATACAAAGACAATCAATATTTAGCCGTCCGTAATTTTGAATTGAGACTAGAGGAAAAGCAGCTAGTTAACATGTTCATTGCCAGTTCTTGAAATACTGTTGTTTGACCGAATAGCGAAATTTGACCATCACTCCTATAGTGCGTTTAAGGCGCCAAAGTGAACAGCGAGCTTTAGCTGCAACGGGAGACGAACCATGAACCTTTATAAGCCTGGAATCGTTAACACCGGGGCCACGTCCATCTCACTTAGGAATAGGGCGTTTCTGCTTCCGATAATAATGTAAAAGGAAACTCGGACAAGAGATAAAATAAGTTAAGAGTCCTGGAATACGTGTCGTATATTTTCAGAAACTACATTTTTCTTCGTCTTATGGGCAAGGTAAACATCCATGATTGATGAGTATTAAAACATATTCATTAAAATAACGACATTGTTTATAATCTGTATTACAAATATCTATATAATTACTAGCAGTGGCATGCAATATGTTATGCAAGAAAGTAAATAGCTATAGAAATAATGACATCTATGATGTCTTACTCTACTTACAATTGTATAATTGTTTTTTTTAATTGGATCTCACATTATCATTTTAGTCGTACGTCCAATAACAAGTAATAATACAAAATTTAATACAATAATATTGTTAAAAGTTTAAAAGAGAGGGTGATAATAGTATAGATTAGACCAATAATAACCATGGTGATAAGAAAAATATAATATTAATATTGCAAATAATTCTAATACTATAATTATATTGTAAATAAAACCAAAAATACAGTAGTGGCGTAGAGACTAATCCCATAGTAATAATGGTAACATAATAAATTACGAAAGTATTAGGTCGTCAAGAAATTAATGTTGCGTTTTGGAACACTTTCATTAACCAACCCACAAAAAACGTACATCACGTATAATACTTAAACGAACCGCCTAAACGTCACGTTAGTGTAGCCTATATGATACATAAAGTTTAGAGTACTCTAATCCCTT
>NW_013666327.1:196322-206588 GCF_000517525.1 Limulus polyphemus | reverse complement strand
TTTTGTTTTGATATACAGGTTGTTCGGGTTTCTTCATCTAAAAAAAGCGACATTAATTTCTTGACGACTTAATAACAGTAAGATTGTTTGTTGTATGCAGAGCTACACGACGAAATATCTGTGCTCTTGTATATATAAGACATAACGATTTGTAAGCGTAATGAAATATTTTAATACCTACTAAATGTATTATGTATTAACATTGTTCATTATGCTTACAAATAGTTGTGTCTTATATATACAGTATCCTAGCGTAATGTGCTTCCCTATAGAAATATCTGTACTCTGCCTATAGTGGGTATAGAAACCCGATTTTTAGTGTCGAAATCCTAAGACTAACTGCTAAGCCACTGGGGGGTGTAACAGTAAGAAATTAATTAACATGAAAAGTGATAGTTATTTTTTCTATTTGTTGTCAAGTATTTGTTTACTAATAAATTACAATGCACGTGGTAGCTGTTATCAAAGGAATATTCAAGTCAGATCTTGGTATCTATGAGCTTAATCATTGCCAAGAACACGTGACAGCATGAAATACAAGAACGAAGTATTTTCGTAAGAGTGTATTATACAGAGACTTGGACGTGCTCTAACGCATCTATTATTTCGTGTGATTAAATTATGAACATATATAAATCTCAAGCTATTAAATTATTACTTAAAAGTTTTTGTCTAGAATAATGGTAAAAAAGAGTATGAGATCTAGTAATCTTCTCTTCGAAGTATCCGCTTTAATTATTTAATTCTCTCTTCTGCGCTCATTCTCCACGTGAAAGTGTATTTTTAGCTTAAAAATAAATAAGAATACAGTTTCGGAATGATCGGAACCCCAAAGTTAAGCCTATACGGTTCTTTGTTTCAAATATTTATACTTGTACCATGTTTTAAGATCACATATATAAGTGATGAGCGTAGCCCAGTGATTACACAGGCCTGCTATGGTTTTATTGTCTTAAAATGTTTACATGTTCTACAGTAATCCCTATACGCTGAATCCGAAAATGATATCCATTTTTCTCCATTACGTACAGATTTTTCACAAAATGCTACAACGCAATTAGTTTTGAGACTAAAAGACGTAGACCCCCCCCCCAAATCAGGATGAATGAGGATGCATATTCATTTGACATCGGTGTTCTTCCCTTTCCTTTAGTTTGTTTGTATTTTTGTTAACAAACATAATAATAAAAAGTGTTCATTGTGGTAAACGAAATAATAATTTGATCTAAGTAAGAGTTTTTTTTTTCTTCTCGATTTGTGAAAAAAATTTTAACGTGATATAAATAAATGAATATTATTTTCGAAATATGTGTAGGTGAAGTATGGAAAATCCATGAATAAAACCAAAACAATTTTTATGAAGTATAAATTCGCAGGCCTGTGTTATGTGCCGGACAATGGGCCTGCGGTTCCAACATTCGCGCCCCATTATCGCAAGATAAAAAGAAGAAGACGAAAGAAATCACGCTCCGCACTCTGGGGCTGTGGGTGCGTTATAAGGATAACAGTCATATCCTATTATTTAATAGTCCGATAGTTGGCAATATTTGCTATTGACTAACTGCATTCCCTCTGGTCTATCAGTTCAAAATTAGAGAAGACTAGTAGAGATAGCCCTTGAATAGCTTTACGTGAATATCAGAAAACAAATTGATGGATGTATAAGGGTGTGAATATGTATAGGTAAGAGTGTGTATTTGTATGTGTGTATAATTCCAAAAGATATTGATGTAGAATAGAAAATATCTAGATAATCATTTCTTACGAATACACAATTTCTTAAGCTCATTTGCGTTTTAAGAAATTTAAAGATGTAAGTTGTTTTTTTTAAAGAAACGATATTCTTGATATAAATATTCTATTAAAGATGAACTTTCAAACTAATGACAAAAATGTCTGCGCTTTTATAACTGATTATGAATAGTTAAATTCATCCAAAAAGTTGATTTTCACACATCCCCATTTCTGTTACTTATATTTTTCTATAGAATTAAAGTTTTTCTTAACAATAACCTTCCATTCGTCAAAATTCTTTTTAGTTTAGATAACTGGAAATGATGAACAAAGTCTTGGTATGAGTTTATTGATCTTTAACATTGTAATACACAATCAACTAACAAAATCGAGATCTATAACGTATTTGTTTGAGTCTTTATCAATAATTATAGTTGCATTTTTTAACAACAAAAAATGGTCTGGTTGAATTAATTACGCATAGAATTATGTATCAAAATTATTACATTTTTCTTCACTGTATCTTTGTTACAAGAAGTAACATTAATCTGATTTATTAAATGGAATAATGTTTTATACATCTAACGCAAAAGACACTAAGTATGACAGAATAAGAACAAAAAATGGTCTGGTTGAATTAATTACGCATAGAATTATGTATCAAAATTATTACATTTTTCTTCACTGTATCTTTGTTACAAGAAGTAACATTAATCTGATTTATTAAATGGAATAATGTTTTATACATCTAACGCAAAAGACACTAAGCGTAAGTTTTAAAGTATGACAGAAACCTATCTATTGTTAATTTTGATTAACACAGCTTTATCTATCTAAAGTTTAATGGAGATAACAAAAAACATTCTTATATATTTCTTAATTCATAAAGATAAATCATCATAGTTTATCTGTATTTAGAGTCATGTAGATAAAAGGATATAAATAGATCTAATTTACATGGATACAAGTTTCGCCACTTTCATGTGTTCTCTTAAGTCAATGTTATTCAAACGTTGGAGTGTTAGAGGATACCTGGAGGTGGCAAAATTTGTATCCATATAAATTTGGTGTTGTTCCGTAATAGTGGATCTAAATTTTATTTTAAAAAAATCAAAGTGTCTAAGCTTCTCTAACTCACTCATCAAGCCTAGATTTGGTGCTAACTTTGCATTAAAAAATTTTTGATTTAAAGAGTTTAGCCTTATGAAAACAAAGACATGATTTTAAAGCTATCCGAGAACTAAGGTGTATATATTTTCAAACATGCTCTACTCATAATAAAAATCTCCTTATAACAATATCTTTTTGAAGTAACGTTTCTTGCTAAGGAAAATTATATTATATAATTTAAAGCCGACTTGTTTTGTTTTTTTTCAGTTCCGAGGGTTAGCATGATACGCGGTAGAGTAATGTCCCCGAATGTCCATCAACTCTGCAAACATTTTATATTCCCTCAGGATACACAATACTATAATGTAGTGCCATTTTGTAAACTTATTTCACTTTTTAGAGTACGAGAGTTCCACTAAAACCAAAAGTCCGACTTCATGCTTACTTACGCATATTATTATTGCATGTTTTATTTACAACCTTCCTGTTCTAAACCCTTGTGAAGTAGAATGCTGAAACTACTTTCGATACTACTCCCTCCATAATAATGAGTCCTAACGGTCAAATATGAAGATTCAGTTAAATTAAGGAAGAAATTTTGACACATTAAGGACATTTTATACAGTTTTTCTTTTTTATCGGAGGCTTTGAAGAACCTTGTATTTTAGAAGAATAAAATACAAACGAAGGCGCATAATAAAACAGTTAAGCTTAGTATATATTTGTAACATCCACAATTAGAAACATTTTTAATTACAGAAGTTTCGAAATTGTTTCAAATTCCATCACCAGCGTTAAAACCTCAAAAACTATTTTCATAGTGTTCTAACTACAAAAAATAACATGCTTTTACAATTTTATATAATCCAGAATTTTTACGAAATACATATATTTTTTTAAGAAGCTCGCTATATAGTCGGTTTTGATAAATTAAAAAATACACCCCTCATTAAAATAAGATGCAAATGTTTAAAAAATCAAACTCATAATTGTATAGTGTTGTATGTATAATCTCTAAAATCTAACTTATCAAAATCTATTTTAAGCTATTATTTGATAGATTGTTTAAACAGAGTATTCCTGATGAAACTTAGTTGAATGGACCGCAACTGCCTGTATTATTTGATAGATTGTTTAAACAGAGTATTCCTGATGAAACTTAGTTGAATGGACCGCAACTGCCTGTTGTAGAAACACTGTTTTAAGCTATTATTATAGTCGGACCTTTCACGTCATTCATCATGAGGTCAAGGTTTACAACAACAAAAAGATATAGTCCATATATATATAATTATGATATACTATGAAACTATGTCTGTTTATCTTAACAGAGGTATAACGGTAGATAAAACTAATTTTATTCATTACTATGAAAATTGAGACTTTCTCCCTCGCGAATATGGTAGTTAAAGATAGATAAGATTATTTACATTCACTTCCTCCGAGTTAGAGATGAATAATCCTGTGTTGCTTTACCTCCATAGAGCTAGAGCGAGAAGGTACTAAGTTTATTTATTTTCATGGAAGTAACTACTTCCTAATGAATTACAGAAGTATTTCTTATCATCCATTACGGAAAAACATCTGATCATGTTTACCTCTTTAAATGTCCGGAAACATAAACCTACTTAGGCGATTCTGTAGATTCAGCATAAAAATTCTTAAACTTTCCCAACTAAATTAGTCTTATGCAATGCTTTATCTGCGCAAGTAGAACTATTTAATAAAATATTTTTCTTATCACACGACAAACACTGATTCAATAGGGTCGAAAAGTTTGTTTTATGGCCTCGTAATATTTTTGGATCAAGCTCTTTATAGTTTCTTGGTTCTCTTTTACGCTTAAGGCATAAGTTCACCAATTAGTGAAATAAGGAGTCTTTGGAACATGCTTGAGTCTGAAAATTCTTAGTCATAGATGTTTAAATCCTAACAATTTTTGTTTTGGAAAAGAAGATTCTCTAAATTCCCACCTTAGTAAGTGTTTAATTAGGTCAAACGTATTTTAAAGATACATATATAATGTTTTAAAAACTATTTCTATGCAAATAAATGCTTTTATAAATGTGTTTAATCCAGAACTTTACGAAATAAGTATATTTCTCATGAAGCTCACTATATAATAGGCTTTCATAAATTAAATAATACATATTTCAACAACATCGTGTTTGTCATATTGGAAAACGTCTAACACTAACATCAATATGCCAAGATAGATATAAAGTTTGACTATATGAGAAACCTGAAACTAACACAGCCTTAATTACATAATTTTCCAGAAGCTGATATAAAGAGTTCTGTTGTGAATAATTCTTAACAGTATTTTATGAACAAAGTTTTTCATTCTTTATTTCACGATATTCCATCAGGTTAACCTAGCATCATCAGGTGACTTACCTTAAATGATTAGAACAGAAAATTACCTTGTTAGCTGAAATGTGGTCTTAGAAGCCAAATCCACACACAGTGAAATGCCTATGGAAGGTTTCTTCAAAAATGAGGAGAGGTTTAATATTATGGTTTTGGGTAATAGTGCATGATCCTGGCTGTCATACTGAAAACAATAGACGATGCAGGAAGTGGAATCAAGGCAGTTCTTATAAAGCGCGATAAAACCCCCCATATACTAAGATATCGTGTTCAAAATGTTAGTGTAAACATTCATTCTTCTGTTAACAGCTCGAAACAGAACCGAAATGATTACAATCTGAACCCTGATCACAGAGCGATTAATTTTTAAATGAAAATAATTACAGTCCATTGAAAGTCATTTGAACATTTATGAACCAAAATTTTCGTTTAGACTTACCGATTTATTACTTGTCTTTGTTGGATTATTAAAACCCGCTTGTGATCCTCAGCATTGTTTCTTCCTCCAACTGATCCGGTTATCTGAAAATCTCTGACACAGTGGTCAATCGTGCAAGAAGTAAAATAAGTTGAATAAGTTATATTAAAACAAATTTGGAGCCTACCACGTCGTTACAATGACGTCGCCACGTCCGGTCATGCTGTATTCTGAGGAGTGTGCTACTTGAGAATGGTCTTGCTACGTAGTTTCCATTGCAAATGATTCCGTAATACGGCTGTCATGTCGAAAGCACACCATTCCTCAATGAAGGCTTTCCAAGGATCCAAAACATTGGTTTCATACTAAACATAGTTCACCTTCATCTTTGTATCCATTCTCCTGATCTTTAACTAGCCCCTGGCTCAGTTTCCAGTGATGATCATAAATCCATTCGAAAAAGTTATGATCGATAGAAATTTGCTCGAGATTACTTACAGTTATCGAGGTACACATAAGTTTCATTGAATGTCATCACGTAACCCTATTTTCCCCCGGCTAGATACCGCTTACAGATTTCTACATTTGGTCTTTTCTCCCTTCTGCGGACTTACAATGCTAGAAACCGGGTTTCAATACCCATGGTGGACAGAGCACAGATAGCTCATTGTGTAGCTTTGTGCTTAATTAGAAACAGCAACCAACTTTCCTCCCTAGGTATGTTGTGGAAGCAACTTGTGTACACGTGACTTTTCCAAATAGAAATTATGTTTAATTATTTTGTTCCCCGTTGCCTGGAGCATTTGCCACTGACCTATGTGTTAAAGGATCCCCACCTTTTAAAAGACAACGCGCGTTGCTTACCACGGCTGGGGTACGAATTGTTGCGAAAATGTTGGTTCATAAATGTACAAATAACTTTCAATGGACTGTACTTGCTTTGATTAAAGACCATCCGCTCTGTGATCAGGGTTCAAATTGGTATCTATGTTTTGTTTTTGTATACCATTAATTATAAGTAATACCTCCGTCTAATTCCCCCATCTGAACACATCTTTATGATCTTAGTGTAAGAATATTTTGAGTCAAAAAGCGTTATTACATGCCCTACCAAAAGTGATCTCTTTTCTGTAGCATCACATTTCCAACATAACGCAAAACAATGTCAAAATGTTGTTCTGATACATGCTGTTCGACCGTGACTTTTAACGGCTGTGACTGTCACATGACTTTCTGATTTGAAATATTTAAAATATTATCATAACGCATTCAACCCTCTGTATTCCTTCGTAAAGTATATCCACATATCACAGTGAAAAAATTTCCACGTAGCACACAAGGAGTTTATCTACGAATTATGCACGAAATATTTCTATGTTACCCCTAATATCATATTCAAAGCCTTCCAATTATGCTTTTTTTTGACACTTTGAAGGTGTTTCTATATAAATTACCTTCATGCGTCCTTCAAATAGTGTTTCTACATACGTAATATCCTGAGAGGTTTTAAGAAGCTTGTGTAAAGTGTATCCATGTATTGTTTTTGAATGTTTTAAAACCAGATGTAGTTACATTTAATGCATGTAATATTTTTACCGTACAGAAAAATATATAATTAAGTAGTTTTTAATGAGCATTGCTGTGTAACTTATTGGGGGCGCTTCCATCTGAAACATTAAAATGACCTGCATGCAGCACTCTGCATATTACTTTTGTGCATAAACTAGAAAGTATTATTTGTAGCCTTTTAATAATTATTTAGTTAACTGAGATTGGATAGATGTAATACACGAAAAGAAATTCCAAATGGTAGATCGTATATATATATATATTTATCTGTAATAAGATGGAAATCCCTTAAACGACTTGCATGTAACCCCTTGAAAGTGAATTACCACAAGCACGTGCATATGACCTTCTGAATCTCCTTAGTGGGGAATGTAACAACTACTTCCATGTGACTCATAGAAAATACTTCTATATGTAATACCATAAATACTTTCATGCAATAGGGGTCGTCGGGCGTGGCCCAGTGGTCAATGTGTAGGGCTGCGGATAGGTTTAGGAATTCAGTACTTGAATGAATACGCTCCACATTTTTTGACTGTGGGCGCGTTATAAATATGACAACCAACCCTATTATTTGTTTCAAAGAAACAGAAAAAGCCTTTACGACGATGGATGCTACCAGTTAGCTACTTTCATCTGGTGAGTTGTTTAATATTATTGACAGGGGTCTCTGTCTTGGCCGTTTTCATAAGGTGTCATATAGGTTGAAAATCTAATTCCAGTTCATACCTCAATGTGGATTACCACAAACACGTACACATGACCCTCTGAATTTCCTCGATGTGGGACACAGCAGATATTTCCATACGACCCACTGAACGTATCTGTATGTGGAATACAGGAAACATTTTCGTGTAGCTTAGTGAAAGCATTTCTATGTAGAATAGAGGAGACATTTTCATATAGCTTAGTGAAAGCACTTCTATGTAGAATACAAGGAAACATTTTCATGTAGCTTAGTGAAAGCATTTCTATGTAGAATACAAGGAAACATTTTCATGTAGCTTAGTGAAAGCATTTCTGTGTAGAATACAAGGAAACATTTTCATGTAGCTTAGTGAAAGCATTTCTATGTAGAATAGAGGAGACATTTTCATGTAGCTTAGTGAAAGCACTTCTATGTAGAATACAAGGAAACATTTTCATGTAGCTTAGTGAAAGCATTTCTATGTAGAATAGAGGAGACATTTTCATGAAATTTAGTGAATATATATCAAGGTAGAGGTGACTTAGTGAAAGTGTCCGTATGCAGAATCCCAAAAGTACTTCCAACAATGTTTTATTTCTTTTGGATTCATTAAGCGGCTGATACATATCTATTAGTTTCTGGTTTAGTGGGGTAGTTAGCATAGTTTATCAGTGAAATAACTGTTTCCCTTTCAGTATGACACATATTTCAGGCTCAAACAAAGTTTGTTTTGAGTGTGTCATAAATATGCATAGTGCATAGTAACTGAACAAAGTAAACACTAATGCACACGTGGAAACTAAAACATGATTTTATTTAGGGTTATCAGCTGAAATTGACTCCACAATAAAATATTGTTGTTTAGGGTAGTTGCAAATAGAAAATAGCATTGTAACTAATTTAAATATTTAATTGAGTCAGTAACCTATAGCATATATATATATATATTTGTAAACCCGAGTAATAATGTAGTTATTTATTATAAAAAATAATTTGAAGCATGACATGACACAAAAGGGGAGGGGATACAAAAACCTTTATAGTGTCTTATCTAGTAAACTGTTAAAAGAAAATATAAATATGCATAGACGAATATTTGAAATAAATAGATTGAAAACAAGTATGTTAAAACAATTACCTTCAAAATCAATTTACATTTAAAATATCTTGGCTTAAAAATAGACTTAATGGAAAAAGTTTAAAAGTAAATTTATAAAAATATGATTAAAATAAATACGTTTAAAAATAAGATTAAAAATGAAAAAACTTAAAATATCCGGTTTGGAAGAAGTAGATTTGAAACAAATTAAAAATTTAGAATTAAAACAAAATTATACTTATTATTAGAAAATATTTTATAGTTTTGTAAGAATTATTTCAATTGAATTATTTATAACAAGAATATAATTTCAAAAAAAAATTGATAAATGTGTATGTATGTATATGAATTTATAAAATAAAATAAATATTTTGGTTATACAGGTATGTTGTTACACTACGCCCTCTATTGCCGAGAATGACAAAGAGAATGGCGATTATTGTTATTTTAGGGATTTGGTTAGGCGGTGGACTATTGTCTTTACCTACTTTGCTGTACTCCACAACAATAACATACACCTATCAGGATGGAACCATTAGGACGCTGTGCCTGCTTTTCTGGCCAGATGGCCCTGCAGGCGCTTCGGAATCAGATTATGCGTAAGTGTTTCAAAAATTCGTTTCAAAAGCTTCGGAATTGTGTGTAAATTAATTTCTGACTCATCAGTAGATTTTATTTTATGTATATTACACAAATGCCTCTCGCGATAACATAATCTACAAACAGACGAATTAAAATAATCAGAAGAAACTATGTGTTATAGTTTCAGAATCACGTGTGGAATAAAAGTTAACATATTGTGTGATATATAAAATTTAGTCATATACGAAAATACATTATAGTAATATTACAATAATCAAGATAGTTTGTTTTGAATTTCGCGCAAAGCTACACGAGGACTATCTGCGCTAGCCGTCCCTAATTTAGCAGTGTAAGACCAGAGAGAAGGCAGCTAGTCATCACCACCCACCGCCAACTCTTGGGCTACTCTTTTACCAACGAATAGTGGGATTGACCGTCACATTATAACGCCCCCACGGCTGAAAGGGTGAGCATGTTTGGTGTGATGGGGATTCGAACCCACGACCCTCAGATTGCCGGGCCAATCAAGATAGTAAATTCAATCGAAAAGTGAATCTGTTTTTTTTTTAACATGATAAAAGATGCTTCTTTTGCATAAGCTAACTGAATTAAAACGCCCCACAACGTTAAAGGTTTGTTTGTAATTAAGCACAACGCTACACAATGGGCTATCTGTGCTCTGCCCACCACGGGCAC
>NW_013666327.1:193630-195971 GCF_000517525.1 Limulus polyphemus | reverse complement strand
CCAGCTAGTCATCACCGCCCGCCGCCCACTCTTGGGCTCCTCTTTTCCCAACGAATAGTGGGATTGACCGTCACATTATAACGCCCCCACGGCTAAAAGGGCGAGGATGTTTGGTTGGAGGGGGATTCGAACCTGCGATAAAAAATGAAACCAAAAAGTGTCTAATCGTATTGGACCAAGGTACAATCCTACCAAATATCAAGTCAATCTGCCGAGAAATAAAAGAATGGTGTTCGATAGAAAAGTATTTGAAAAAAAAAAACAACTATAGAAAGACAGTAGGTCTCTCTGAGGAGACATAAAAACATTCTGGAACTTTCTATAACTAGATATACTGTAAGATTTCATTTACTTTGTTCACCGGCAAATAAGAAAAGTTATGTTGTCGTAAAATTCAATCAATAATTGATATGCTTGACTGAAACATGCACGTCTGAAACTTAAGTTGACGTTTAATGTTTTTTCGTAGTTCAGAATGATATCTACAAACTATATATTTATCATATATAATCATACTAAAAAGTCACATCAAAGTGAATTATCATTGGTTATTAGTTAAAAAAAAAACGCAAACAGTTCATATTGAAGTTAAGAAATCAATGTGAACTTCTGTGCATGCATATTTGCTTTCGTATTTACAGGTACAACATTGCTTTCTTTCTCTTAACCTACGGTCTTCCAATCACATTAATGGCCGCTGCCTACATCTCGATGTCTAGAGTTCTTTGGCGTCAATCTCTTGATGGTGAGTCAACGCAAGTTCAATCAGAAGCCATCAAGTCGAAACGAAGAGTAAGAATATATTTTTGTAGCTTTTTAATTCTGATTTTATATTGTTTTATTAATTAGTTTTGTTTGTTTGTAGTTAACTACAAAGTTACACAATGGGCTATCTGTGCTTTGCCCACCACGGGTATCGAAACCCGGATTCTAACGTTGTAAGATCTGCAGACATATCGCTGTGCTACTGGGGGCTTATTGATTAATATCAATATCTGCCGATCTTTAGGCTAAACTCTATTAACAAATCGGTGAGAATATAACTAATACCATTTTATATAAATAAATATAAGTAGATTAGGAATCAATCAACCGAAGTTTTTGTTCTGTTTGCAAATGGATATTTAAAATAAATTTATTCACCTCCTAAAGCAAATCCATAAAACACCAGGATATGAAACCGGAGCTTACATGTCACCATTCCTAGTTTGAGAGTGTTTGCAGAAACATCACGACTCAGGAATATCAAATATTAGAAGCTATAGAATCGTTATATCTATCCTAATAGTGGACAACATGGCTCTACCAGATCGTTGCGTTCCACCACGTGTTTCTAACCACATTTTTTAACCGATATTTTTCCCAGCTGATCCGGTGTATCTGGTGGGTGAGGTAGGCGTGAAGCTTGTCATTGATGCTGTAATTGTATAGATGTATTCTATAGGTTTGATGTCTGGAGATAATAACGGCCAGTTCTTTATCGCATTAGTTTCAGGTTAGGCATGAAATTTGGAAACGAGAATTATCC
The DNA here is from genome assembly GCF_000517525.1 of Limulus polyphemus. NCBI lineage: Eukaryota > Metazoa > Arthropoda > Merostomata > Xiphosura > Limulidae > Limulus > Limulus polyphemus. Next base: position 194,443 of record NW_013666327.1, on the reverse strand, counting down.
TCCATGAAAATTAAGTCAATTTTAATGCTACCAGGAAAAGGCCCGACAATAGTTGCTAGGATCTCGTTAATGTAATTCGGCATTCAGAGTGTCATTCCTGATGGTAAAATAATTAGCACGCCAAGTATAGTAACTAACTCTGGCCATCCAAACTTATTATATTCATCGAATATACAGTCAGAGTAAGATGTTCACACGAAACGACAGTAATCATGGAAGTCCATAAAGAATATGGACTTGTTCATTAAGATAAGTGGGCATCATTGATGTTGGAAGTCAATACAGAATATAGACTTGTTCATTAAGATAAGCGGGCACCGTTGATTTGGAACTCACTGTAGAACGTGGACCTGTTCATTAAGATACGCGGGTACCATAGATGTTGAAAGTCAATATAGAACATGGACTTTTTCATTAAGATAAGTGGACACCAGTGGTGTTGGAAGCTAATATAGAACATGGAATTAGTTTTTTTTTAAATAAACGGGCACTAGGGATGTCTGCTGTTTGAGATAATCCTAGTATTATTATATGTGAGCTTGTCTTGATTGTATGTTAGGGTGATATGCTCTCAGATCACCTAAGTGCAACATGTTTCTTATCGTTTACGAAGCGGCTAGAATTTTGGCAGCATGCTGGATGTATTTACTGAGTCTTACATTGTCGACAAAGTGATGTCGCCAAGGCCAATTAACAACATATTGGCACTTCTTTGCATTGAGTGTGTTCTTAAACATATTTTTATCAGTGGGTTGTCTGTTACCTTGCCCACAATCTTTTGTGACATTTCAAAGTTGGTAGCAACGCATATTT
>NW_013666327.1:178289-192786 GCF_000517525.1 Limulus polyphemus | reverse complement strand
CTAATATATATATATATATATATATATATATTGAAGCATTTTTATACCTTAGTAGGCTATATGAGGTCTTAAGTTAACATCGATAAGCTATTTTCTTAATGCAAGACTAATTCTTGATCACAACTGGGTACAAATTAAAGCGTCACCCTTAGTTAAGAAGGTCACCCGAAAGTTCACTGGCTTTAATTTATGTAAAATCCACTCACGATCTGACCTCTGTCACCCTAACAAGTACAGACGCGCGTGAAACACATAGATATTAGCACAGTCAAATGTTATTAGAACATTACTTTTTAGTTCAAATGAACACTTTGGTGGCTCAGCGGTAAGTCTGAAGGTTTATAATGCTAAAAACCTGGGTTTCGATAACCGCGATGGGCAGATCAGAGAGAGAGCATTGTACTAAATAACAAACAAACGGTTAAACACAACTTTTCCAAATTTTGAAATAAGACGTATCTATAAAAATCCTATAGCCAAAATCCATTTTGTCCAGTAGACATTTAATCATTGTTCTGTTATACATGTCTTTCTTCAAAAACGTCCTTTTTTGGTGAACTTAGTTATCTACATTACAAATAATATAGTAGTACCGTATTATCGTAGAAAAGGCTTTTAGAAGCCCAAAAAAAAAAAGCATTTTATCCGAGTGTATGAGGGACCTGCTCAAAATAAAGATTATGTTAAAATGATTTACAGAGAAATATATATGTACATATATATCGACTTATTCAAGAGCCTGTCGTTTACACTTTCATTTATATGTTTGTTTCACTTGAAGTGAAAACGTCCTCTTTCTGTGTTATTCAGAGTATACTCAAATAAATGGCAATATAATAATGGAGCGCTCTTTTTGTGTCTAACTTAGACTAAGAAACGAATAAAACAAACACATTAGTTTGATGAAATACCATTCTGGACTCGCTAATACGTTCTGACGTATTCCTAGTTCATCTGTTTATACGTATGGAATTCTTTATTTTTTTTAGTACAGATGTTGAGACTTGTTTATGTATTCAAACTTCTGTTTTGCATTGATAACAGTAAATCTGGCTTAGTGACTTGAATTGATAATCCTAAACACGAGTTGAATTGAAAACTGAGAGCTTGAGATGGTGAATTGAAAAGGTAACATCTTGGGTTTATTTCTTGTATCGATAAGAAGCTAGGAGAAGTATTTTTAAAATTTACTTTCACTAAATTTCGCACAAAGTTTCGTCTCAGGAGCTAAACACTTCACATTTAAATTATGTTTGGTATTCGATCAAAACTTGTGTTTAGATATCAGTTACTTATCAAATATTTTTCAGTTGAAAGAAGTAAATATTACATTTGTTTCTTAAACTAAAAAAAAACATATGTGGAATTATAAATTAAATTAAATTAAATACATTAACAAACGTTTTTTATGCGTTAAGTTTTATTCGGTGTTGCCTAACCGGCTGTGGAAAACATTCACATCCTGAACTTTCAACAGGTAAAAGGCATTGCCATCACAGCGCATGCTTCTGGCACCCAAAGGGTTAAATCACAATGCGGATCATCCACAGGAAACTGCTCATATTTCCTTCAGTTAAATTAACAATGAACTATTCAAAAGATAAATCACACATATGTATTTAGCGAACGATAAAAAACAGCAATAATAATGACATCTGAACCACTAATTTTAGAATAGTTAAATACTATAAAAGTTTTCTGTTATTGTATTCTTATATATTATTAATATTTTCGAAACATTAAATATCATAATGTAATTTTCATCAACTAGATCGCACCATTTATAATCTTTTAAAATTTGTTCTGTGTTTTTTTATAAAAAAAAAGCCACATCAAGCTAAATGCTGTGTCTATCGAGGGGAATCAAACCCCTAATTTTTGGCGTTGTAATTCCGAAGACTTACTGCTGTCCCACTGGTGGACTAAATTGGTTCTAAATCACATCTTTAATACTGAGAAAGATCGAGTTAAGCCTAACGAAAATTATGCCTGATGAAGACTCCAACACTGAAGTCATAAGATTACACCGAATAAAATTTAAAGTTAATTAACGTGTAGAAAACGTCTGTTAATCTATTTTGTTTCCATGTTTATCTCGTCGATTTTAAAATTTAAGACTTTTTCTTCGAAATTACTTGCCACAGAAAAAGATGGATTTATCCTAAATTATCATTACTTACTTCAAATTAAAGAATAAGTTGAACAATCGCCAAGTTTTTGCTATACTTTTATTTAAAGAAGGGTGAGATTCCGAGCTGGCGCTCTTTGTCAGAGCGTACAGCTCACAATGAAGGTGTATGCAAAGAAATTGCATACGTAGTATTTGGAATGTTGAGCGTGAAATTTCTGTGCGAAATTAGACCTTTTATATAAATATTACAAGTAAAGAAAAGATAAAATAGATTGCAATTAAAATTTAAACCAAAAATGGAAAAATGAGAGTCTGTAGGGAAGAAAAGCGTTTATTTAAACCAGATGTTGTAGGGTCCCCAGATTGTAGATTAATCTCCTTTCCAGTCGTTCTCTTTTGTGATTGTTTGTTTTGAATTTCGCGCAAAGCTACACGAGGGCTATCTGCGCTAGCCGTCCCTAATTTAGCAGTGTAAGACTAGAGGGAAGGCAGCTAGTCATCACCACCCACCGCCAACTCTTGGGCTACTCTTTTACCAACGAATAGTGGGATTGACCGTCACATTATAACGCCCCACGGCTAAAAGGGCGAGCATGTTTGGTGTGACGGGGATTCGAACTCGCGACCCTCAGAACTAATAAGTCCAAGAATCGACAAGTCCTCAAATGTATGGTTGTTGATGGTGAAATGTTTGTCTATAAGTGAATCCTGGTTCTGCACTTTAATACGGTTTAGATGTTTTCGTGTTCGATCACCAAGTCAGCGGCATGTTTGTCCAGTGTATAAACTATTGCATCTTTTGCAAATTATATAGTAAATGATACATTCAGTGATACATGTAAAGGTCTGTCTTACGTCGAAATTTGTGGTTTTTTCCCCGTATATGTGTAATGGTGTTTATATGTGGGAAGGTGACACATTTATTTCGTTTACATGTAAAAGTGCCTGAAGTATCATTTTACTGTGCATCATGATTTCTTTTAGGTTTTTGTCATGTCTGTAAGAAATACTGGGTGGGTTCTTGAAAAGAGATTTAGTGGTAGGGTCTTCATTAACTATTGTGTAATTGTTTAGTATAATTACTTTGATCTTTCTGTTGGTCTGTTGGTATGTTAACACAAGTGGAATACAACCGGTGTGTACTTTCTTGGTAGGGTTGAGTGTTTGCTCCTGCGTATATGAGCTAGCTTTGGTGGCTGCAAAGTGGATGAGAGAATCAGTTTAGTGCCTTTTAGAAAAAAAGTTTTAATGTCTTTGGATTTACATTTATAGCCGTTATCATCAATACATAGTTTGCGTAGTCGTAGAAATTGTGAGTGAGGTGTTGACTTTTTGTTAAAGTGGGGGTGGGAAGATTCGAAATGTAGGTACGTGTGTAAGACGACCATCTGACCACTAGTGTACATTACAAAGAAACACATTTGTATGTATATGTTAATGTAGGTTCGTGTGTGAATGTGTTTCTTTGTAATGTACACTAGTGGTCAGATGGTCGTCTTGTATATATATGTTAATGCAGAGAAAGGGGAGTGTTGTGTCGGATATTTCCCAAGTAAATTCTAAATTAATTTTTCCATTTTTTGTTTAAATTTTAATTGCAATTTGTTTTATCTTTATTGACTTTGATATTTATGTAAAAAATGCAAATTTGCACTGAAATTTCACGCTCAACATACCAAATACTACGCCTGCAATTTCTTTGAATTCTGCGCACGCGCGTTTGTTGTAAGCTATACGATTCTGACGAAGAGCGCTAGCTCGAAACACCACCCTTCTTTAAATAAAAGTATTATAAAAACTTGGCGATTGTTCAACCTATTATTTAAATGCGACATCTTTGTCGCCTATGCGGTTTTAACTATATTTTTCTTTTTGTCATTACTTACTTGACAGGTTGTTTACATGCTTACCAGCGTTGTTGTTATATTCGGTGTTTGTTGGCTTCCCTACCATGTCTACTTCCTGTACGTCTACCATGACAAAGAATTCGTTAAGAAAAAGATTGTCCAGCACCTGTACCTGTCTATTTACTGGTTAGCTATGGCTAATGCGATGCTTAACCCTATTGTCTACTGTTGGACCAATCACAGGTAAGTTAGTGTGAAAAGCTTTTTAACAAGTGTGCTGCCGATTTTTTTGTATAATAATTCTAAATAGAACTGCTGAACCCTGCTGGTTCAGATAAGATTTTTGGTGGGCTATAAACTTTTCAGTTACCCTAAGCTGTATTTCATTATCTGTTCTACTTGTGTTTTTAAGGAGGTAGAATCTTATTACATGTTACGACCTGTTATAAAGTGACGATTGGCTCTGCTTTTTAAGGAGGTAGAATCTTATTACATGTTACGACCTGTTATAAAGTGACGATTGGCTCTGCTTTTTAAGTAGGTAGAATCTTATTACATGTTACGACCTGTTATAAAGTGACGATTGGCTCTGCTGGATGTAGTTTCGGATTTCAGCGCTAGGTGTTATTTATAAATGCTGAGAAGGACGTGAACGTAGATCCCATGATATTCCATTGTTCTATATAACAGCATAGATGATGTAAGTTTGTAAGGAACCAATAAACTCTTACATTATTTGATACCAATTTCTTAAATTTAAACAAAGGCTTAATTATATTACTGGTTTAATAATGCACCCAATCTGAACCTATGTGTACGTTAGAAAAATGTGTTTATTTGTATATTTTTCAATTCAACATGTTCATCAGTGTAAGGTGTTAAAATTGTACATCATCTTCTTTGAACTCGAATACATTTCTCAGTAATGACAAGTTTGTGAATTTAGTTTTTCTTCAGAATATATTTACTTTTGTGCACCTCTTTCTGTGCAAGAATTAGAAAACTGATTACAGCGCTGTATGCTCTTTACCAAATTTAAATGTGTGTGTGCGTGCTGAATTTTGTGTATAACTAGTCGACGGCATTCTGCGCTCACCGTCCCTAATTTTGAAGTGTTATATTAGAGACAAGGCAACTAGTCGCGGATTCGAATCCCCGTCACACCAAACATGCTCGCCCTTTTAGCCGTGGGTGTGTTATAATGTTATGGTCAATCCCACTATTCGTTGGTAAAATAGTAGCCCCAGAGTTGGCGATGGGTGGTGATGACTAGCTGCCTTCCCTCTAGTCTTACACTGCTAAATTAGGGACGGCTAGCGCAGATAGCCCTGGTGTAGCTTTGCGCGAAATTCATAACAATTTCTTCTGTGGGCATTTCTATGCTAGTGAATTTTTACTAATTATATAGTATTATGGTTTACCCGTACTTTCTCAAATGCTCTATGATTGCGTGAAATTAAGTTCAGCAACGGCACACGCGTGGAATTTTTAAAGCATTACAGTGTAGTTTGCTAGTTGTTACGGTTAAATTAGAGTGAGATCATGCAACTGAAAAACTAATTACTCTGAAGTATGCAAAAGTTATAACTAAAACAAGGTAAAAAAATAAAAATAAAAATATCTATTTGTTAAATTCCCGTTGTTAACGGTACTTACATGAGATTTAACAAGTCAAAGAACCGCCCGTAGATGTCATACAGTTTAATTTTATTGTTGTTGCTTTTTTTGCGAGACCAATTGCAACATGTGAAATGAAGTGAATGTTACGAAATAATCAATCTCCGCCACAACTAAAGATTTCAAATAAAAAATTACTAGAGTTCCTAAGGAAATCTCCTGAAATAAGATAACACAGATATTTATATAAGTTTGAAGCAGATATCCGAGAGGTACCACAATGTAACTCAAGTTGATATGACATTTTTTTTCTTACTGCTGTGAATTTCCAGCTGGCTTACAAGATGTTATACGATAGCACTTGAGAGCTGTTACGTGATTAATCTTATTTCGGCTGTTACAGCCAAGTCCTCAAGAAACGCTAAAAGATGTCTTTAGGATAAGTATCATAGTCTTAAAAACTAAATCGAAAGAAATTGTCATTCCGAGAACTCGCAACATGTCCTCCACTCAACGAATTATATTTGCTTGTTCTTAGGTTTAACACAGTATCCTGAAGCTTCTTGGCCCTTTACATTTTACTCTTCTTGTTTCTCTAGGTTCAGGCGTTACTTTCAAGAAGTTGTCTGCAGCTGCTGTAGTAAGCAGCCGAATTTCGATGTCCCTATTCAGCGCCGTAGAAACCTGTTGGCTCAACAACAAATCAGTGATATACGACTCCATGACCTGAACTAACACATTAGTCACTAATCAGTCTTGAGCGAAACAATCTTGACTGAGTCTGGGATTGTCTAACGTCGAAATTATGCTGTTACTATATTGTGACTATATTTGTATGTAATTAGTATTTCATAACTGTGAGCTTTTAAAAATATAGGGAACTTACAGTTTTATATCATTCCAAATGTATTTAACAGTGAAATAAGTAATATTATAAAATTAAAAATTAATATTAAATATTATTATAAAAATTAATATTAAATATTATTATAAAAATTAATATTAAATATTATTATAAAAATTAATATTAAATACTATTATAAAAATCAATATTAAATATTATTATAAAAATCAATATCAAATATTATTATAAAAATTAATATTAAATATTATTGTAAAAATTAACATTAAATATTATTATAAAATTAATATTAAAAATATCATAATAGAACAATAATAAGTAATAACTGAAGATGTAGACTTAAAAACTGTGCTATTGGTGTGTATAAAATAACATTTTGATGAAAGACAAATTCTTGATACTGATGACGGAGATTTTGATGTCCTATCCTTGCAGTTAAATGTATAATGTCTAATAATCACACCACCTTACTCATCTTATTATGTATATAAATAAAGAGTGTTAAACTGATCTACAAATACTTACTGATGATACGGTGTTTAACTCGGTTATTAACTAAACTAGTCAACAACTACTTATTTGTGATACGGCGTTTACCTCTGTTAGTTAAACTGGTCAACAAATACGTACTTGTGAGATCGTGTTTAACTCGGTTATTAACTAAACTAGTCAACAACTACTTATTTGTGATACGGCGTTTACCTCTGTTAGTTAAACTGGTCAACAAATTCTTACTTGTGAGACCGTGTTTAACTCGGTTATTAACTAAACTAGTCAACAACTACTTTTTTGTGATACGGTGTTAGTTATTCTGGAAAGGTAAAGAACTATTAATATGTGAAAAGGTAGTTTTATTTCATTCAGCTGAGTATAATATTTCGAGAAAGACTTCGAAAACTCACCTGCTACTACTTACTTACAACAAAGCACTGTTAACTTGATCAGTTGATTTTAATCTGTTAGGAAATATAGCGTTAAATTAATAAGTCGGACGAAGCACTGTTAACTTGATCAGCTGATTTTAATATATTAGGAACTATAGTGTTGAATTATTAAGTCGGACGAAGCACTGTTAACTTGATCAGCTGATTTTAATATATTAGGAACTATAGTGTTGAATTATTAAGTCGGACGAAGTACTGTTAATTTTGTTGTTCATTTATGAAATGTGAGAAAGTGAAGCAAATATTATGCTTGTATTTATGATGATGGACTGGTCAGAATGTTCTAATAAATGATGATATGCTGTTGATTGTAGTGTTACTGTTGTTAAAACGACCAACTTCTATTTATGTTTAACAAATTAGTGTCTGCATTATGTATGCGAGAAACTGTTGTTAAAATGATCAACTTCTATTTATGTTTGACGAAGCTGTGTTTTAATTTATGTTTAAATCAAATATCATTTACTTTGTGTTATAATATTTTTAATTTGGTCAGTTATTATGGAGGAAATTATATTGAAATTATTAAAGAATATGTGTGAATTGTGTTTAGTTGATTAAAATCTGCATTAAACTTATTACATCAATTAATTAGTATTTATGTATGATAAATAAGTGTTAACTTGGTAGCTTAAACACGATGTGATTGAAAATTGATACAATAATACAAAAATATTATAGGAATCAGTAAAGGTAACCGAATATCTTATTGGCAACTTCTATAAGGTGTTGCACGTATAACAAATTCACATTCTATTCAAATAAAAAAAACTAAAGACCAAATATATTTTACAAATATAGAATTGTATAAAATTAGTATATAAATCAACTTTTGTGAGAAAAACTATACATAGATTTGCACATAAGCTTGAGGGCTTGTACGCTATAAAAACGGGCTTTTAATATCCGAGGTGGGCATATCGCCGATAGCTCACGTGTAGCTTTAAGCACTTAAATACAAAAAACATTCTCCCCTTAATTATCATAATTACGATAGTTATTATACTAATTATAGTAGGAATGGGGCGGATACACGATACGTGTAATACAAACTATTTACTCATACACACCTTTAATAACCAAATAATAAAACTTCAAAAGTGTTTGAGAGACACTCTTAGGTGATAAACAAACCACATACACAATTACAAATCATACAACCACTTGAGAAAGTCCGCAGAGCAGATACAAAAAATAAATAAATTGAATACCCAAACCACAATTTTCCCAATCCCACTGACTGACTGACACTGTTGAACGCTGTTTGACGTACATCGGGTAATATCTTGAATAGGGACGCCATTTTAAAATACATACGTCCGCTCACTTACTCAGTATATTGAGTAGGTGTTGTCAAATAAAACAGTGAAGTGATGTGGTCTTCTTGATCTACAACACTGTGTGACAAGATCGAGAAATTGTGAGTAGTATGGGGTATGCCAACGTAGGGTGAGCCTTGAAAGAAGCTTCACTATCTAGACTAGAAGACAAGCTGCGCTCTTTTGCAATTAATTTATAATACGTATTGTAAATTAAATCAAGTTTGCATTAATGAAGAATTTAATAGTAGCGTAATATTACGGTGCACACCACACTGATGATATACATAAAGGATATCAACACAAATGAATGAATGATGCATAATACCATGTCACCTTGTATTAAAAAATTGCATAAACAAGAGAAAAAATATTTAAAAAAATTGAAAGTGTAGGAAAGGCTGAAGAAAGGCACTAAAGAGTGAAGAAACAAGGTAGTAATTTGCAAAGCTGCACGAGGGCTATCTGCGCTAGCCGTCCCTAATTTAACAGTGAAAGACTAGAGGGAAGGCAGCTAGTCATCATCACCCACCGCCAACTCTTGTACTACTATTTTACCAACGAATAGTGGGATTGACCACACATTATAACGCCCACACGGCTGAAAGGGCAAGCATGTTTGGTGGGACGGAGATTCGAACCCTCGATCCTCAGACTGTGAGTCGAGCGCCCTAACCACTTGGCCATGCCAGGCCTCGTTCAACGATAAGGAGTTAATACAAATAAAATAATTTTTCACGACACATATCTGCCCCCAAGAATTCGTTAAGAATTGGAAAAAAGGGGGAAATATTTATGGTTTTTGGCTGTAGAGTTCTAAAGTTAACTCTCTTAAATAGCAGCGCCCTCTAACCTAGCAAAGTTTCCGTTGCGCTCCAATTGCTCACATTAAAATAATTTTCGCAAGTGATAACAGCAAAATCAATAGTTTCTTTACATTTTCTTTTTTATATTTCCTTTAGAGATAAAAATACTTGTAAGGAGTGAGTAAAGGCGAGAGTATATATAAAAAAAAAGCACGAGAGGAAAGTGATAGTTTTGTTTGGTTATTGTCGTCTCCAACTCTTCTGTTGTTATTTTTGGCCAATAGGCGCCCCCCCCTCCTCAGCTCCCAGTACGCGCCCCTTCAGAGAGGTGCACCCCACAGCTTGGAAAACAATGCTCTAAGGAAAAGCTTCGGAAAGAAGAGAAGAGACTTCAAGGCTTGGTCATCCCTTAGAAAAGTGATGCTGGAAAAATGGGTACTCTGGTTCTGGAAAAAACCTTGTCACTTAGATGAATATTGGCTTTAGAGCCATTTTACAGGGATGAGATCGGTTCTCACATTTAATAGTGTTTGATCGTTATCTATTGTCTAGAGGCATCTGCGTCTGTTTTGCCTGGTGTGAAATTTGAAACATTTGTATTTACATGACATTTCAAGCAAACATGTCAATCAGTTAGCTGAATTGATGTTTGTAATACTATGTTGAAAAGTTAAAATCAATTTTGAAGGAATATTACTATACACACAATTTATTCGAAATTGGATTATGTTTGCTTTATAAAGCTAACTATATTGGTATTACTTATGATAAATAAATGTATTAATATCAATACATAAATAAATATTAAATATACAATATTTCAAATGTACAATAACAATACTTACAATTAAAAAAAATATATTCTAAATATTCGTAATGTTTTATTTCAAATGCAGGCACCTACTACAATTAGGTTTTCAGGCTCATTAATATTTGTTATAATTTTTTTCAATGCTGATTTAATATGTATATTATTACCACTAAATATTAAACTCGTTTTATTTGTTTGTTAAACAGAAAGCTATTCAGTGGGCTAGCAGTACGCTGCCTTTCACGGTTATCGAAACCCGATTTTTGGCATAGTAAGCCTGCAGACTTGCCGCGTAGCTACTAAGGGGCGAACTTATTAGACAAATAGAGAGACCTACATGACGAAAGTGTTTCGTCTAAGAAGTATTAAGGTTTCAGTATTTTGGAAGATAAACGTTTAGTCTCAAGGAATAGAAAAAGCTTAATAATATTACAGAACTTTATCGGGAAGCCCCCCAGTGATACAGCGGTATGTCCGCGGACTTACAACGCTAGAAACCGGGTTTCGATACCCGTAGCGGGCAGATCACAGATAGCCCTTGTGTAGCTTTGCGCATAATTGAAAAACTAAACAAAGTTTATCGAGAAAACACATAATTAACTGTTTTTGTAACTGGATGATGTAAATTGTTTAATTCGTTGAAAAAAAACGAAACATATTTTCCGTGGAAGTGGTGATTTTTTAAAAACTAAACAAAGTTTATCGAGAAAACACATAATTAGCTGTTTTTGTAACTGGATGATGTGAGTTGTTTAATTCGTTTAAAAAAACGAAACATATTTTCCGTGGAAGTGGTGATTTTTTAAAAACTAAACAAAGTTTATCGAGAAAACACATAATTAGCTGTTTTTGTAACTGGATGATGTAAGTTGTTTAATTCGTTTAAAAAAACGAAACATATTTTCCGTGGAAGTGGTGATTTTTTAAAAACTAAACAAGTGTATGAAATAAAAAGAGTGTTGCAGGAATGTCGTGTATCTTTGTTATATGATAACAAAAATCATTTTTGGAAATTAGGAAATACATATAACCTTGGCGCAGTAATGACGGTGAAAAGGAAAATAATGAACATTGTATTAGGTGAGGAAAATGTTGAGATACACAAAAATCTCAGTTACAAACATTTTATTTCAAAATATGTTTTCAGTAAATGACGTGGGCTAAATATTTAATACATTTTGAATTCTAGGTGATAATATTTTTTTTGAGAAAACAGATTAATTATTTAGAGTATGTTGGATACGATATGTTTGATATATATATCATGGTATTACATTGTTATGTTATGAATTATGAAGCTGGTTTACAGTGTTACATTTCACAAAATAATCATATAGCATGACGTGAAATGTAACTTCCCATAAAACCAACCAACATAGCAACAAGAGCAGAGGTAGGTTTCTAATATTTCTTCAATGTTTATTGCGAAAGAATAAACCAGAGAACAGGTGAGTATCCCTATAGAAAACACTAAAATCCCACCTAGTCTTATAAGCTTAGAGCCATTTCTATCAGTTGCTGCACTTATGACCTAAATAATGTTGTCGTAATAGCCAAACTAACCTCTAGTAAATAACAGAAACGAGGCCGTAGGAGTGACAAGTATGAGAAAGAGGTTCTAACACTGGTTATCAAAGTTAGATGGTAGAATATCGAAGGATTTACGGTACAATGTTCGTAAAAATAAGATTAATATCTGATCTCAGAAAGCGAGGAACTAAGACATGCTCCAACAAAACAATTATGCTATAGTGGTGAGCACATGAATATAAGTATTTTTATTCTTATAAATCAAAAATGGTTTGACGTTCCCAAGATAAGGTAATGTGCCAGCGTTAACCAACTACAACCTGAAATATTTCTTTAAATATATAACCGTCGCCACGACCTCTGATGGCAGGCAGATATCTTTAACTGTAATCTTAATTTATGCTGGAAATTGGTTTTAGTAGAGAAGACAATAGACAATAGTTAACACAGAAGCATATCGAGATCAGTAAAGAGAAACAAAAACAACACGTATCAAGACCATTTTAACGTTTTCAGAAACACAAAGTAATACGTATGAAGACCATTTCAGAATTTTTGTGTTTCAGAAACAACAAATAATACGTATCAAGACCAATTTAACGTTTTCAGAAACACATAATAATACGTAACAAGACCATTTTAACGTTTTCAGAAACACATAATAATACGTATCAAGACCATTTTAACGTTTTCAGAAACACATAATAATACGTAACAAGACTATTTTAACGTTTTCAGAAACACATAGTAATACGTAACAAGACTATTTTAACGTTTTCAGAAACACTGAGCCCTCATACTTCAGAAACTGTTATAATTGGAAGTGAACTAAGATATATATTATGTAGTGTGCAGATAACTTTCCTTTAAGAAAACAAAAGTGGAGGAAAAATGATTAAAAACAATATTCTATAAAAAAATTAACAGGTTTCGAAAAAAAATGATCTAAACAACAACAACAACAACAACAACAAAGAAACAATATTCTGCCGTTAGTGAGTGACTAGCGCAAAAATATTTTTATATTATAACTCATTATTATATTAGTAAAACATGGCGATGATTTTGTATTTTCGATATCATTTACTGTAAAAAAATCGTTCGATTTTATTTATTGTTTTCCAATACGCGTCGTATCACAAACTCTTCATTATTTACGTGCTTAATAGAATATGTGAATAATATTGCAGAAAAAAAGAGTTGGCGGTGGGTGGTGATGACTAGCTTCCTTCCCTCTAGTCTTACACTGCTAAATTAGGGACGGCTAGCGCAGATAGCCCTCGTGTAGCTTTGCACGAAATTCAAAAACAAACAAACAAACAAACTTACATAATAATGTTATTTGATTATCATATTTCACTGCATTTGATTCCGAACAACGTAAATCGTCTGAGCAGTGTTTCTCTGTTGCCAATTTTTTTAGAAAATGTAGACCCTTTGAATCCTGTTCTCTAATGAACAAGATACTGATATACTTTAAAAATATCCTTTCCTTACTACACGTGACTCTTGAGTTAATGAATACACTAGTTATTTTTCAAATTACAATGTATAATCCTGTAAGTTGAAAAAAACTTTAATTTTTAGATCTAGCTAAAACTTTATCAGTCTTAAAATCTCTCTTATCTTATTTTTACAGAGAAGTAAAACCTACACCAGTTAAGACTTCCGTACCCAAAAACATGTGTACGTTCAGTTGTATCAATGGCTCAAATGTGGTGGTAAAAGCTGATATTCCTCGAACTGTACTTCTCATCTTGTCCGGGTATAGATATTAATATCTACTGTGATCTGATACTTTTAATTCTACATCTAAACTACTATTGGGACGAGGTGTAATTGTGATTGGTGTAACCTGATGTTTGATGCGATCGACTCGCAATTTACGGGTCGCAGGATCGAAACTCGTCACGAACATGCTCGCCCTTTCAGCCTTGGAGATGCTATAATATGTCGGTCAATCCCAATATTTGTTGATTAAGAGTAACCCAAGAGTGGGTGGCGTTAACCATCTGCCTTCCCTTTAGTGTATAATTTCAAAATTGGGGATGGCTAGCGCAGATCTAATCAATTTTAACACGTATCTTAGAATGGGCTAAACTTTCTACAGAAATAATACATTCAACGTTTATACGACAGGGTCCTTGTTACTCAACAGCATAAGTATGGAGGTTCACAGTAATATTCATCTATTATTGTTAAAAAACTTGTTTTAAATATTTATATGACATTTCTTCTATAGTTCAACAGAATACATAGGTAGTTTCACAACATTTTCCATTTGCTATTTGAAGCGAATTACTTCTGATTGCTGATTGTCCTTATATAAAATCTAGAGCTAAATAGCCTAGTAAATTACATTTAACCATATGTTAAGATAATGCTGTCATCTAGTAGCTGTTATTAAAACTAACTGGAATACAAGCCGTATCTCGGTAAATATAAAAAATCGTATTTGATATGGATACATTTGAAATATGGACCTATGAGCTATATAAAATACTTATTGTACTTCTACGTTATATATATGATTTTAGTTATTTACTGGAAAATAAAAACAGTAAAATAATTTAAATAAATATAATTATGAATAATAAAATAATAAAAATGATCTAATAATGCAAAATATA
>NW_013666327.1:164482-177289 GCF_000517525.1 Limulus polyphemus | reverse complement strand
CGCTCACATCCTTTTAATTATGTTTGAAATTATGAACATTGCTCAACATCATGAAAATTAAACCTTATTTTCAATAAGTAATCCTGAAAAATATTTGGGGGTGCTTAACTTTTTTCCAGGTGTATATATATCTAGTTGTTTAATAGCAGATAATACAATAATGTTAATATTATTCCACTTATTTGTAGGTATAATGAAATAATACTGAAATTATCGGTTTTTATTTCTTTTTGGGTCCCACGGTGGCACAGGCAGTAATTCTGACAGTTTTTAACGCCAAAAATTCAGATTCCGACACCAATGAAGGGATAACCCGTTGGGTAGTTTTGTGCTTAACAACAAACAATCATTTCTTTTTGGATGTACAACTTTAGAAGAAGTGGTATCGTCAAATTCTGTTGATTGATTCATGATTCCAGATTTGCAAATATGAACCTCTCGCGAATTTTTAATTGCTACTCATCACCAACTAAGCTTACTATGGTAAATATTCGCTAGTAATAGATGTGTTACAGTTCGAAATATAATGTGAAACAGTAGACAGGTACTTTACTTCTTAAGAATATGCTCTTTTTATCGTGTGAACTCTTTTTTTCTGAGCCATATTAGTTGTAACAAATGACTTATATAAATAATGGTCCGACTACTACTGTATTTGTTGTGTCTCAGCTGGCCTGATGAGCTCTGCATTAAGCAAAATACGTCGTCGGTAATAGATATGGCAAACATAGTATGGTTGAAAAGCTATTATACACTCTTCTACTTCAAAAATCCTAGCCCCTCAGTAGCACAGCGGTATGTCTGCGGACTTACAACGCTAGAATCCGGGTTTCGATACCCGTGGTGGGCATAGCACAGATAGCCCATTGTGTAGCTTTGTGCATAATTACAAACAAACAAAAATCCTAAATACATTGACTAAAGCATATAGTGTTAAAAATATAATTTCGGTAGGCTTAATATTAACGTCTTTTGACAATTATAATTAATATATTCTTTTATATGAGTTGAGAGTCACCTAGTGGTGAAGCCTACATATACTTAAAAACAGAAAGAAAGAAAAGGGGCATACATATTTATAAAGAACAACTGACCTATTATTGTTGGGTATTATATCCTTGAAATATAGTATAACATTTTTTTCATAATAGACTTAAAATGCATCTAACTTGAACTTGTGGATAAACTCTGCCTAATATTAAAATTAACATCTTTATTTTTATATATTGTGAATGGTGTCCTCATACGGTAATGATAACACTTTTACAACTAGTTTCTTTGGTACATCAAACTTCAATACTTTAGGGGTAGTAGCGTATCGAGAATATCATTGATATTCCTATCAGTGAAAGTAGTATGAAACTCTTTACGTTTCAAATGTTTTAAGATAAATTATTTCATTATGAAAACGTAAATAAATGCTTACAATCCTGTAAGCACGATTGACAAGTATGCTGGGTTCAAAGCCCATCATGATTCATAGAAGTCTCAACGTACCGATCAAGCTCCTCCATTATCCCCAACGACTTCTATAGCTACCCTAAAGGATGTCCGTACCCGAAAATAAATCCTGTTAGGACATCCACTCATGGTACCTTGCACGTGTTCCACGTTTGGCGATTTTCCGGGCGCGTTTAAACCCTTTTGGTACCTCCTAGCTATGGGAGCTATAGTTGCCATAACAGGGGCTGTACCCAAAAAGAAACATTTGAAACATTCGCCCATTGTACATTATCACGCGTGACAAGTCTCGTCCTTATTTATAGCTTGTGAGCGAGACTATGAACAAAATTTCAAACATGGCTCCCCCAGAATCCGGATGGGACTTAGAACACACACTCTGATGCCACATGCGGGTTCAACGACTCTGAAAATTTACCAATAGACCTCCATCATGTCTGGGTGACCTTATGGGCGTGTTTCAGCCCCCCATGGTAGATGGACTACGTTATATAGATAATGACACCTCCTATCTACCCAGAGTTTGTTTGATAGGTTTGGTCCTGATATCTCTAAAACTATGCAGGAGTTAGCGGGCAAACAAACAAATTAACAAACACACAACGTGATTTAATACAGGAGGGGAACAACATAGTTTACATACCTTCTGTAGCATACTAGTGAATGAAGAAGGACATTCGCCTATCTAGCGTTTTTAATGAAAGTAAAGAAACAAGTTAGCGAGTGACGGGGATAATCATAATCCTATAGTTATAAAAATCCAACAACTTTTAGCTTTAGTGTATGAAACAAATTACAAACAGAATCTTTAATGTATAAATATCTTGATAAGTAGCTTAGCTTATTCTAAAACCAAACGACTGTGATTTTTGTGTACATAAAATAATATATACATAGAAATAGAGAGAGAAGGATTACGTTTATTATATACCTAGTGATTACACTCACTTAATGAAAAAAAAATAACGTGTAAAAATTAACGAATACAAGCTGTGAGAACCTTTTATGGAAGCTTTACTAAAACCGTTAGAGATGAGCTTGGAATGCTATGAATATATACAAACACGAAAACTGGTTTCTGCCCAGAAACGACGCTTTTGTATTTTATTCGTCATCATTCAACAAGAAACCAAAGACATCAGGAGTCAAAGGCGCTTAAGTTAATTAGAACTTCTGAAAGAATTGGAGAGCTAATGAAAAAAAAAAGATAAAACAGACAACAATAGATAATTATAAACGGGGAAGTAGAGTCCGTCTTCTTCTGTGCCCAAAACCTTGAGACTGGAAATTCTAATAAAATAAATCGCATAAACAAATGCAAACGCAAATATATATATATATATGTATACATATGTTAGACGGTGAAGATAGCTATTTGTTTAAACTACATTCACAGAAAATATCGCGTATATTCTGTTTTAGTTACTTTTGATTTTGTTTTTTCAATTCGGCATGAAACCTCCAAAAGGAGTTTGTAAGTCATTTCTTTCTGAAACCTAGGAGAAGGAAAGATCCAAAACACATATTAATCAAATACGGGTATTTACTTACAGCAACTTGTTTTCCAGTCACTTCTCCCATATCTTGAGGTACCTAACTGAATGTGTCTCATACAGACGCTTGTCATCAGTAGAGTTGAACTTAAGGAATTCGTTTCTTCCACATCGTAAAATTTTCAAGAAGTTTGGTTTACATGGATTAATCAAGTAAACCGTTTGTCAAGAACGTCCGAAAAACATTAAAAATATTGAGATGAATTGATCAGGTAAAACATTTGCCAAGAAAGTCCGAAAAACATTAAAGATATTGAGATGAATTGATCAGGTAAAACATTTACCAAGAAAGTCTGAAAAACATTAAAGATATTGAGATGAATTGATCAGGTAAAACACTTGCAAAAAATAGTCTGAAAAATATTAAGAATATTATATGTTCTTACAGCCTCTTCACGTGCATGTTATTTCCCAAAAATGAACGATATTATGTACACAGATTCCGCCAGTCAACTTTCGTAGTTGTATAAGTCAAACACAATATATTTCACAACATTCAAATATGACCAGTCGCATAGAATAAAATGTGCTGCATGTAATATATTTAATACCTGTAACTTCCCTCTTCTTTTGAAGGCGACGGATTCGTTCTGATAACAGACATATAACTGTTTTTAAAATCAACTGAAACCTGAAAATTTCGTCACGAAGTTAGTTACAAAAGGATATTACTAGAGCTTACAATTTAAAAGCTTGATTTGATAGTATCTAAGATATTATTTGTTTAATAGTTATTTGTATTTTTGAAATTAACGATAACTTAAAATTTGTGTTTGTATTTTCTTTCGTTATTTTTTTATTGTAGGGATTTTATTCTTCATGTAAAGTCGATACAGCTAAGTCTGCTATTTGATCATTAGCCAATCAAGTGATATGTCCACTTCCATTCCCGCATTGTTTGTTTTTTTCCCTTATATTTGTCAAAATAAAAACTAATGTCTGTATCGCAAGGTGATTACGGTAAGTTATGGACTTTTTGGCGTTCATGCTTCATGCTTGTTTTCTTTCTTTAGAAATTCGTGCAAAGCTACACAAGGTCTATCTGCATTAGCTGTCCCTAAGCGTGAACTGATAGACTAGAGAAAAGAACCTGATTACTGCTTATAAACCTACCTACGGCACTGAAGTGCGGAATGCGTTTTGGGGGCAACGGGACGCGAATCATTGACTCTTCGAGCCACAGTCCGGAACTAGCCACTAGGCCACGTCCGGCCCAGATATGAAGTGATTAAGAAGTAAGAAGCTGAACTGAGCTAGAGATCTTGAAGTTAAATCGTGAAGCAGTGAATACGTTAGAAAGTAACCATAAGATAACTAAGTGAGGGTTTTGAAGTCGGAATTCCTCCACTCGGGAACTCAAGAGTTAACAATAAGATGAGCATGAGCTTTAGAATCAAGCCATAAAGCTGTGAAAATATAAGAAGCTAACAAAACGTTGGACGTGTGTTCCTAGAGTTGAAACCTGAAACAGAGATTTGTTAGAAGGTAATGGTAAGTTAAGGAAGCGTTTTTGAGTCGAGCTTCAAATGCTCAGGAAGTAACAAGTTAACGATGAAATGAGTGAGTTTTAAATAGAGCGATAACTGTTATACAAACCATGAGTTAATACTTGAAATCAGCCTATCACCCACGAATAAAAACTGATTGTGAGTGTAAGTGCCGGAGAAACTTTACATAAGAAGGGCCAATATATGTACTATAAATTAAATAAACTCACAAAAAAAACACATTATTTCACCTTTCTAGGATTCTTGTATTTTTTGTCTTTTCTGTAATATAACTTTTCGCTAACAATATTGAGTAATTTCTGAGCAAAGTTGTCCTGAATTTGAAGTTGTGAAATAAAATGAGGTACAGACTTCGTAATATTTTCCTACAAAGATAAAATTCCCAAATTGTTGAGATTATTAAATGTTTATAAATATGCTTGTTCAAGTGACTATAGTGATCCAATTCCCCACTAGATGCCTCTGACTGACAAAGAGTTTGTGAACGTAGTAAAACATTCTCATTTCGTGATAACAATACAATCTTTGCCCACATATAAAGTAATTGTAGTGATACACTCAGAGAGGAACATTTTCACCTGCTCTTTCTCGATCCCCACCGAATATTAAGGAATCTCTTGCAATTAAGATAATGTTCAACTATTAGTATGCAGGAATCTTTCTGTAATATTTTACTAGGATTTTAAAGAATTTACCATAAAGAAGAAGTTGAAATGAATTATGACGGTAATATACTTTATAGTCTAAACCAGTCATATAATTCAAAACTAATGTCAAGTTCGCACTTATATTCTTATCGGCCATTTTATATAACCGCTCGTCACTTGACGAATAGAAAAAAGTTTTGCGAGAATGATTTATCACAATCACATTTCACAATGAAAAATAGAACACACGGTACTTTATTTAGAAGGAATAAAACTTTAATGGATGAATATAACTTATAAGTTGAACATGCATCGCAAATATATTATGCATTAAACGAAATATTTATAACTATTCAGCATTCAGAATACTTTTGTTTTTTAATTAAAGAAATGCATGAAAACAACAACAACAGCAACAACTAAGCGCAGTAAATACGAAAATACTTAAGCAATAATAGAATGATGAAACATTTTGGATAAACAGAGCTGACACTCGGGCTCCAGTGTTGATATGCGAATTCCCACCACCGTAATCCCGAATCAAGTTTAAAATAAGGATTGGCATAGGGGATAATTGATAAATAACAAATTGGAACAAACACAACATTTATACTCGTTCGAGGCTTCTCTCCGTCTATCCCTCGTCGTTCTGTTCTTTTCCCATTACAAAGTTTCCGAGACAAAATTGCAGCTTAGCTCTTTAATTGATTAAAACTTCACGCCTCATGCTTCGAAAGTGGTCCTATCTATTAAGTCCAGGGTTTGTTCTTGAATACAGTGTAGAGAAATCCAAAGATAACATAATTTGCTGTTACAGACATCAGGCCTCTGCTTGAACGAATATAATTTCTCTTATGCTTGTCTGTGTTACTTTTTTGGATAATTATATTTTGTGTCTTACTGGTGCACAAAACTTGAAGGTTGTTTCCACTATACATCTTCTGGTGCCATAATGGTTTGAATGTAAGCGGTTATATTGCCCGGACGTGTATCCGAAGATTCATTGTTCGCAACCCACAAGCCGTTGCTACATAAATTCGCGCTTTGAATCAATCAATGCGCTACAAGAGTGGCAGTCAAATCCTACTATCCGATTAGCAAAGCTGGTGGTGGGTGCTATTGACTAGCTGCCTTCCCTCTGGTTTACTCATTCAAAATAAGGGGTGCGCAGATAGCCCTTGTGCAGCTTTCCGCGAAATTCTGAAACAAACAAACTTAATACATTTTCTAAACGTGTTTGTATAAGAGTTCCTGGAATATGCTGTTAAAAATCATAATATAAACGTGTGTATCAAGAACAATAAGGAAGTAATTCTTATACATCTATGTTAAATTTAATTTGGGTAAATCGATCTTATGTAATATAAAGTCCACAAATGTTGAAAAAAAAAAGATCTTAAACTACATCAGTATGTGATGTAGATACCCGTAGCTACAAAATATATGTAACATTCTATACCACTACTACATTTATGCAATTAAGTGTACAGAGTGTCTTTAAAATGAGCGCATTTTTTACAACTGGGCTCGAAAAACTGCTATATATTATGATTCCAACTTCACATTTTCCACTACATAGCTTGAAAATTAATATTAGGACAACCTTGCGAATACGTAATATTAAGGTTCTTGTGACAATTCAGATGAGTCATGAATAATAATTTCTTTAGTTTCTAATGTTTTTTCAGGCTAAGTATAAAAATTAGGACGAATAGCTATCATCTGAGTAATTTATCAAAATGTATGACGTGTAAACTTGTCGGTTCCAACAATGACCATGTTGTGTTCTTTTGCTAATATAACAGTCGTGTGTTATCTCGTTAAAAATCCCTTTGTGGTTGAGTGTTCTAAGTTAAAACATTCAAAGATGTTTATTTACCCAAAAATGTAGATATCCACAAGTCATCGTTACTCCAACCCTCCTTACGTACCAACTAATGCTTGGAAACGCGAACTATAAAATACCATAACTCTTTCCCAATCAAGGAGTTTGAGTTCACAAATCCTTCCCAGCTGAAGGTTTTACTTCTCCGCAAGTATTGATCAACCGAAAACTTTCAGGTATAGTCATACTTTTTATCAACTCCTTCTTTCAGCTTCCCACAAACCTCAACCAGCTTCCAGATCTCTACCATTCTTTTGTGATTTATAGATACACAAAGACATCTACAAATTTCACTTTTCGAAACCGGTAAATCTTTAAAACTTAAGCCTTGAAATATCCGCAAATGTCTATCAATTTCCGACCGTACATATTCACAAACCTTCACTAACACATCCTGTTGGGTGTTCACATATCTTTAAGTTTTAATATATTCGCAAACATCTACCAACTCGGGCTTTTTTTTAAGTACTTCACGCTTTCTGAGATGTACAAACTAAAGACTTGAAACATCCCTCACATCTTTGGCCTGGTTAAAAAAAAATCTAAATAACAAAGGAGCGTGAAATTCTCAAGAGGAATACGTGAATGTATCAGTTACGCAGATAGTTTGCAGATAATGTGGTATTAATTTCATTTATAGAATAATCTTAATGTCATTGTATTAAATTTGGTACCAAACACCTCATAAAAATACCTTCAAATTATCTGACCAATTATACTACATATTATTACAAATACTTAAAAAATATTTTTTCATAAGGCATTGAATTTTTATAATACACATCTGTATCTGTTTCCCGATCGGTCAGCAGCAAGTTTTTGGACTTAGAATGCTAAAATGTGGGGTTCGATTCTCCGTCGTCTACAGAGAAAGAGCAGATAGCCCATTGTATAGATTTACGCCAAAATATAACAACGATATCTGTATCTTTTCTGTCCATAATGTATTTAAAATATCATAGCTTACCAAACAAAATAGTTTGCTATTACTAGTTTGAAATGTTTTATTTGTCCATAATTATTAATAATCATTAAACTATGTCGATACCTGAAAACATTTACATGCTTTAAAAATAACGTATTTGGAAGCTCCCCTCTTACTTTGGAGTTTCATCTTAACAGACTTCAAGGTCATCTTTTAAACAAAGAAATATATCCAAGCAGCAATGTGCTAATATGACGAAAACAGTTACTTTTCTATTGTAATTTTTGTCTTTAACAGGGATTAAAACTCACAAAACTATATAATGGTCGAGTCTTTATTTTAATTTCTAAACTTTGAGTTACAGCTTACCAAACTAGGTTATGGGATTTATCTTAAACTCTGACTTGAAGATCTTTTGGCTATATGATATGCTTGGACCTTATATCCTGTATCTTTGACCCTAACATCAAGATTTGTAGAGCATAAGTTACCTTGGCACTTACACAGTAAAACTGATATACAATCTTCCGTGTCATAGGCCCTTACAAAATTGTTTTTACTTTTAACTCTGATAGAGCGATCTCCAAGTCATATTGTGCAATCGTACCTTACACAATCTTTTTAAGCCTGGCATAGTGATATCCTGGCCGTATGGTAGCCTTGGTCCTTACACATTGACCTTTACCTTTAACTTTGATCTAAGAGACTCCGATTCGAATGGTATCCTCCATCCAATGATTATCATCCTTAATGAGCTATTTATCTTAAAGTGTTTAAAATTTGATTTGTTAACAAAGGACAGAAAATCAAAGTGTGAGACAGTACACCGTATTGAAGTTTAAAAGCTATTAGTACTTAAATGTGCAGTATAATACTTTGTGTTGTGAATAGGTTCTTTGAAAACAATATTTTGAGGCTGTGACGAGAAGAAAGTATTTCTGATACAAGTCCAATGGAGTTGGGTTTATCACAAAAATTCCATTTTAACCGAGTTTAGTGCTTAGATGAATAGCTAATTCTAAGAATGTCGACAATAACTGACATCCAAAACGTCTTCTGCGGGTAAATTATTAAAGTTAGATGATAAAAACATCAAAACCTTCCAGTAGTATATCTTAATGACTGGTGCAAATCAAATCGCTTACTGGTGGCAGCGCTATGTCTGAGGGCTTATTACACTAAAAATCACGCGGTGGACAGAGCACAGATAGCCCATTGTGTAGCTTATTGTTTAACGACAAACAAACAAAAATACATTCAAGTCATAAAAATACGATGTCAAGCAATGACGTAAAGCGACAAGTCGTGTATGTTCATTAAGATTGTTTATTGAGAGATCGTATTCAATGATAAATCGAGCGTAAAATAACATGACAAACGTGCAGACAAGTGTAAACTACCTAGAAAATGTAAGCTTATTTTGGTCAAATTAAATATATACTCATTAATTACTGCAATTTCTATGTTAATATCAACCTTGATGTTTGTTCTATTTGCTTGCATACAAAGTGCACGCAAAACATAAATATTTATACTTGTAATAAGTGAATTGTGCATAGATGGAGCTCCTGTGCATTAAAAAAAGTATTTTTTCTTTCTGAAATGCTAAGAATATTTACATGTAAATCCTGAAATTATCTGTACAACATCAGGTTGTTCTTCTTTGTTTCAGAATGTTTATGCAAAGCTACATTAAGCTACCGCCAACATTTGTGCTACTATATGTCTGAACGAATAGTGGGATTTGACCATCACTCTTATAGCGCACTAATAGCTCCAAAGTGCGAAACGTTTTGGAGGAAATAGGCCACGAACCATGAACCCGCGGATCCAACTCCGGACACGCTAGTAATTGAGCTGGCTTCTTCATTATTTCATGCACTGTCGATTCATATAGAGGAACACAATACTTTTCATCTGTATTTACGCATACAATTGCTCTTTATCCTACATTTTAGCTTTTCAGTTGCTCTCATATAGATATCACAATTTGCTTAAGAAGGTAAACACATTTTGCTGAAAATATAATTTTCCTTTTTAGTGACTGCATGGCAAGAAATATCAACAAAACGATATGCGAGTACAACATAATACAGTTTTGGCCAAAATGTTTACATACTATTCTATACGTGCATGTAGTAGTTATGGAGTAACAAAGAAGGTAGCGTATGATCGTACAAATGATGAACTAGTTGTTATTCTGGTCTGTATAAGTTGTTTTGAACACTTGTTCGTCAAACACACACATTCACACCTGTTCTGTATAAACCTGTATATTTTGGTATAATCCTTTTCGAAACAAATCAACACTTTGTTCAGACAATTTGACGGTTGGGGGGGGGAGGGCATTGTCTAGCTGCTTTCCCTATAGTCTATCACTTCGTAACTGGGGACGGCTGGAGCAGATAGCCCTTGTGTAGTTTGGGCGAAATTCTACAAAACAAACAATTTATTCTCACAAGCTACTGTGATAGACGGCGAATTCTACCATAGACTATACATCTTGACAAACTTTTGACAGTTCCAAGATCATTTGTAAGCCACAAAAAACACTGAAGATGTATTTGGGGAACTTTGATAGGTAAGTGGTCGAATGAAATTCAAGCTTCTTTAGCCATCTCATTAAAACAGCTGCTGGAAGCTCGAGAGGCT
This sequence comes from Limulus polyphemus, assembly GCF_000517525.1. NCBI lineage: Eukaryota > Metazoa > Arthropoda > Merostomata > Xiphosura > Limulidae > Limulus > Limulus polyphemus. The sequence continues at coordinate 166,658 of NW_013666327.1, read as the reverse complement.
GCAACAATTTAAATCTTCTCTATTATCTTGTTAAGGGTACTAGGAAATACGCCAGGCTCCATCACAACACATTTTAGGTCGGAGGGTCTCTTTCGCAACCACAGTTTTTCTTTTTACTGAGAAGGAGGTTGTTCTGGATTGGTTGTGATGCGGTTCTGGACCTATAGGATCTGATCTGCGAGCTTTCCCGCTTTCAAGGAGCATATTGAATACCTCCTGTTTCGAAATATTGTGCCCTTTGACTCTATATTATTTATTGTTTATTTATTTGTAATCAAGCACAAAGCTACACAATGGGCTATCTGTGCTCTGCCCACCACGGGTATCGAAACCCGGATTCTAGCGTTGTAGGTCTGCAGACATACCGCTGTGCCACTGGGGGGCCTATAATATTTAATAATATTGTTTTATTTTTTTTCTTCCTAAAGAGCTGTAGCATAATCCTCCACTCATAAGCCTAACCATGGTAACGTTGCTTTTAAATTGTGGAACAAAATATTTAGGCGCTAAACATGGCGTCTGGGTTCCTGTCTGCGACAACACATGCTGCTTCACTTATTTCTTGGTTTTTCTGCCCAGCTAAAACTACGAGACAAAAACACTCACTCTTGTATCTGTAGCGACACATGCCATTTCATATATATATATATATATATTTATTTCTTGCTGAATTATCTTAGTCTTCAGCTGAACAAACTATAAAACTGTTGCACTCATTCGATACTGTTCAAGTCACAAAATACTGGAATCTTTGACAGACCAAAATGTATTTTATTGATAACGTATGAGTGTGTGTGAAATCTTAGATAATGTAAAAATAATCCTTAGTTCATTTCAACCTTTAACCATATTTGCTCAACCGTTTATTCCAGAGCTAACACCTACACAGATATAAAATTGCTCCTTCCGTTATTGGATTACGTCTTATATGTATATAACCATCTGTATATTAGTTGTAAGTTCAATTCTGAATTCTAAAACCTAGTACGAAATTAAAAAATCATGAACAAGAAAAAACACACTCTTAGCTCAACAGTTATAATAATTATACCATTAGTAAAAAAAGCACATTCTTAGCTAAACAGTTATAATAATTATACCATTAGTAAAAAAAGCACATTCTTAGCTAAACAGTTATAATAATTATACCATTAGTAAAAAAAGCACATTCTTAGCTAAACAGTTATAATAATGATACCATTAGTAAAAAAGCACATTCTTAGCTGAACACTTATGGTAATTATACCATTAGTAAAAAAGCACATTCTTAGCTAAACAGTTATAATAATTATAACATTAGTAAAAAAGCACATTCTTAGCTGAACACTTATGGTAATTATACCATTAGTAAAAAAAACACATTCTTAGCTAAACAGTTATAATAATTATACCATTAGTAAAAAATCACATTCTGAGCTAAGCACTTAGAATTCAGGAAAAAAGGCAATCAGCAATAAGATAGACCAAATTATCGCAACTGAACAGCAATACGTAAGATATATACGTACACTAACGGAAAGTCTTATCTAACTGTACTGCATCCATTGAAGATGTTAATACTCTAGAGGGTTGATATGTGAAATTACATGTGGGACTAATGAACAATTAAAGGTTGAATGTATTTGTGTTTCTTACTCCATCGTTTCCTTTAAGAGAGAGACAAAGCCTAGAAATATTATAGAAACTACACAGATAGAATTTTATTGTGAAGTTGAATGTGTAGGTAACGGTGAAATTAACGTATCCGCGCTAATTAACAATGCAGATACAAAAAATACAGAGGCTTAAGTATATCGTTTGAGAAATGATGGATTGAATTTTTCCTTTTTTTATCACAAGTCAACATGGGCTTTCCTGTAATATTTTATTATTTTTGTTAGATGTTCCAGATAAAAACACACAAACAATCAGAGCAGTTACTTCAGGTAGCAAATGGTTTAGATCTAATGTTAATGTTGAAATATAATCTAAGTAAATGAGGAAAGCATGTTCGTATTTCACTGTGCTGTTCGAGTACTCTCGTATGTTTTATTGTTCTATGCTTAAAGGCGAAAACAGGATAAAATTCGTTGACTTCATGTATTGTAAAAATAATGAAAACGTTTTCATCTTAGTTGTTCTACTATTATATCAAGGCTAGGTGGTTAAGGCGCTTGACTCGCAATCTGCGGGTCGT
>NW_013666327.1:159667-163837 GCF_000517525.1 Limulus polyphemus | reverse complement strand
GTGATGGCCTTCCCTCTAGTCTTACTCTGCCAAATTAGGGACGGCTAGCGCAGATAGCCCTCGTGTAGCTTTGAGCGAAATTCAAAACAAACAAACTAAAACTATTATATCAAGATTTTAGAAAGTTCGCTATGATGATAAAAAATAGAGGAAATTTGGTTTTATCTTCTTAACTAATGATTATTATTTTTTTTTATACGTTAGCATACCTCGAAGATGAAGATAATTCTATATAATTAAAAGTTTATTTCATAATTTTGAATTGATAGTTCTAGAGGAAAGGCAGCTAATTAACTTTACCCAAAACCAACTATTGGGCTACTCTTGTCTGATGGAATAATAATATTTGACCGTCACTCTTATAAAACACCCTCAGCCCTAAAATGTGTTGCGCGTTTTTGCGAACAACGGGTTGCGAACCTTGAGTCGTCTTGTTCACAATCCAGGTACGTTAACCAGTAGGTCACGTCCAGCCCTGTAGTTGTGAGAAAATCCCTAGAACTGTCGAAAGCTTTCAGGAAATTTTTATTAATTTAGTTTATTTATTTTTGGCTTAAAAGGTACATTAATTAATAAATTATCATTCCCGAGCCTAATAAGCAGGAAGGTATTTATCAAAAGAAATAAACCTCTTTATAATATCGTTATGTTGCTAATAATACCTATAAGGCGTCCAAAAAAGACTGGAACCATAGGTGATTTACAGCTTTTTCTTAATTTCAGATAAGTGGCTGATTATGGTGCTGCTAAAGCATGAGAAGGTCCAGTTAATTCTCTTGTGTGACAGAGAAGGTTGGTCCCAGGGGAAGGTTGCTGTTGAATTAATGCACGCCATCTAAAAAGAGTTTGTTTGTTCTGAATTTCACGCAAAGACACACGAAGGCTATCTGCGTCCCTAATTTAGTAGTGACAGACTAGAGGGAAAGAAACTGGTCATCACCACCCATCGCCAACTCTTGGACTACTCTTTCATTAACGAATAATGGGATTGACTGTCACATTATAACGTTCTTACGGCTGAAAGGGTGAACATTTTTGGTGGGACGGGGATTCGAACACGCGACCCTCAGATTGCTAATCAAGCGCTCTAATCACCTGGTCATGCCTTGTCTCCAGAGTTGGAGAGAGAGAAACATCACTTACAATGCAGTTGGAAATTTGCTAGCTACATTTAAGGAAAATGGCAATGTGGAACATTTACAAGGACACAAATATGCTTCACAGTGTTCAAAGAGAATGGAAAACTCGTCTCCAAACTTGTTTCGAATTACAAGGACAGGATATGGAACAAGTTCTGTAAAATATGCTGAAGTTCTTATGATTCCAGACTTTTCAGGCACCCTGTAATTGTTAAAATGCTTGTTAAAACACTATTTACATATTATATTTAAAATATGTTTTGATTAGAACAATGAAAGGGCCTTTATCAAATATGTCCAAGATGAAAAAAGAATTAACACAAAGTATCACAAAAAAATCAAGTATATTTCAAAGACTCAGAAACTCAAGTGCTTTTGAATAGTTCTTTGTTCTTCTTTAGTGAACTTTTTATGTATTTTCCACAGTAGAAAAAAGCCAATATTAACCCATTTAGCATTAAAAGGGCCGTCATCATTAAATTATCATGTGTTACTTTAATATAGTTCTAGAAAATACAGTAACATTAAAAGTTTTAAGAGCAAGTTGTGATTGTAATAATATTAGGTTATTTATTTCCTTTTACCACTTAAAAATTCTTGATTTTGAACTACAGTCTTGGCCAAAATGTTTGCATTTTTCGTAATAAATGATTTTGTAACAAATAAGATCATTATTATTAAGATGAAATACAAATACACTTAGCACTCTCAAACTGAGAAATGCATGTTATATTAAACATCTACATATGTAAGTTGTATAATGAGACAGGTTCTGTGGACTTCATGAGCGATTTATTACAACAGTAAACAATTTTATCAGATATGTAATTCAGCATTTCACTTATCACAACAAAACTTAACCAAACATATGTAATGTTCAAATATAATATCAAATTATTATAAATAGCGTCTGCAACCTCATATCAGTTCATATTAAACATTCAGTACTTGGTTGTTTTCTTTGTACCCTAATAACCTCTGCATGGCGACATGGCATGCTGACGATCAGATTATTGATGCAATCCACCGTGATTTCATAGAACTTGTCACTAGAAGGCTCTGCAACTCAACTACAGTAGCTGGTTTAGGGCCGTGATTACCAATTTTTCGACTTAGTTCCGCCCAACAGCTCTTAATGGGATTACAATCTGGAGACTTTGCTGGCCTTGGTAATCTTGTAACATCCTCCTGGTCGAGATAATATTGTACAATACGCGCGCTGTGGACAGTTGTATTGCCATCCTTGAACACAGAGTTATTGCCAAACCTTGCCTTAGCATATGGCAGAAATATCACCTTCATGTGATGCCTGTAGGAGGCACCACTGACGTTTCCCTAGAGGATATGAAGAGCAGTTTTTCCCTCATGAGGAATAGCTGTCCAAACATGTACTGTACTCCTGTGTGTTCCCTGTAGGAAAGACAGTCTTCCTTCATGTGTCCTCCAGGCAAACTACGAACATAATCCTACCAACAGCTTTAACAAGTCGGAAACACGACTCATCTGAAAAGATGACATGTTGCCAGTGTTCTAACTGTAAGTTGGCATGCTGATTTCCCCATATAACACGGTGACAGCGGTGAATTCTGGTTAATATCGGTTTGAGAATAGCCCTTCTTGCAAAATAACCTTGTTTAGTCAGTTTTCTATTCACTGTTCTTCTGGATACCCTGGAATGAATGTGTTTGTGTCATTTCTGTCGTAAGGTGTTGCAAGACTTCTTTCCACCTAGACGTCTTAACCTGGTCAAAACACGGTCATCTCGGGCAGTAGATTTTCGGCGTCTACCAGTAGACTTTCCTGGAACAAAGTTTGCTGGAGTCCGATGACGTTTTAGGATTCTGAATACACTACACTAAGGGTACCCTACTGTTCTAGCAATGTCCGTTTGATTCACACTATTTCTGGACAGTCGAACAATTTGACGCCCAACATCTTCTGGCATGTGACGAGGCATAACTCTAAACCAAGTACAGAGAAACTGCCTGAACAAAGCGTTGATTTAGCATAAGACATTTTATTTATAAGGTTCGAACTTAAAGTAAGCCACTCATCCATTCGTTCACATTCTGAAACAATGGGTCACAATATTTAACTTAACGATTTCTCTATAATTACTACAGGATCTTCAGACCTTGACCTCAACATTAAAGAAAGTCTACTCATAGCTATAGACCGCCCGACCCTTAACGACTCAAAAAGCTCTTTAGATTTAAATTGTTCTAAATTTTCACACTTAACACAGCTGTTGTGTAATATATATATATATATATATACATATAAACATTGTTTCATCCGTCTATTTACAGCTTTTCTTAATAACTAACTAAACTAATGATGTTATTATATTATATTTTTAGTAATAATCATCTTTGTAACACAATTTTCAGATTTCGCTGAAAATGGAATAAGTTATTCCGAAACGTTCAAACCTTGTAAATAGAATGTTTTATGTTTTATCGTCTTCATCGCCAATATTAAAGTGTTGATCTGTTTCGTAAAGGACTATACCAAAAGCACACACGTATATGTGTTTTGACGAACAAATGTTCAAAACAACTTATACACACCAGATTAACAACTCGTACATTTTTGTACGTTCATACACTACCTTCTTTGTTACTACTCAGGAATTTATTCAATAACAGTATGCAAACTTTCTAGCCAAGACCTTATGTGAAGAAACGTTAGGTTTATTTATTACTCTCTCCAAAAAGTGCAATGTATGGTGGAGGAAGATTTAAGATTGTGTGAAGCTCGATTTTATGAAGATTAATTTTAAATATTTATTTTGATTTAAAGCTTCTTAATTTTTTTTCTTTAAGAAAAAATACCTATTATATACAGTCAACCAAGCTGTGAAAAGCATTAAAATAATATTTGGTTAAAATTTTTGGAATATAATAAGACTTAAGGCGTGATTTGCTATTAAGACTACATTTCATGCTTAAAGTCTCCTGAAGCTAAAAGTAAGCTAAAGGGATCAAGGGGGCCCGGCATGGCCAGGTGGATAAGGCGCTCGACTCACAAT
>NW_013666327.1:151735-159391 GCF_000517525.1 Limulus polyphemus | reverse complement strand
CAATCCCACTATTCGTTGGTAAAAGAGTAGCCCAAGAGTTGGCGGTGGGTGGTGATGACTAGCTGCCTTCCCTCTAGTCTTACACTGCTAAATTAGGGACGGCTAGCGCAGATAGCCCTCGTGTAGCTTTGCGCGAAATTCAAAACAAACAACCAAACAAACAAAGAGATCAAGAACTCAGGATTCAATACCCACGGCCGACACAACTCAGATACCTTTACGCTAAAAATATTTGCTTACATCTATAGCTTAATTTTGAGGATATTTTTAAAGTATTGATAGTCTCTGTTATTTTTAAAATGTAAATAAAATTAAAAAAGAATGTAAAATAGATAATAACTCAACGTTTCTGTTTTTGATAGTGTTATAAATTTATCATTTCTGATTTGAAGAAATTTGGGGAACGTATAATTTGCTAACTAGTATTAAACATTTTAGGACTTACCTTAAACTAGTAATGCTATTCATTACGTTGAGTTTTAAAACGTTCCTTTTCATATATTATTTCATAATAGTTGGAACTTGGTGATTATGACAAAAGGATATTTTTTTTATCCGACTGAAAACTACCCTCTTTTAACCATACTTTTTATTAAAAGTATTCGTACTGCAGATTTTTGTAACTGAAAACCTTTATTAGTTCTATAAATCTGCTTAACAATCATAAGTATTCATCTAATGAGAGTCTGGCAAAATTACTCAGTATTTTTGTTTGATCACCAACTTTTCTTTTATAATTCTTCCATCTAAAAACACAAATACCTGGTTATCAAACGTATCCATCCAATATCAAACTAGTGGCCAGACTAAAATAGGCATTTTTATTTTGCTGTTTAACAGCAGTGATAGTAACTAACTCTTTAATCTTTTCTGAAATGAATCTTCTTCCTATTACTAATGGAATCATTTCTCCCGTGGCAACAACCAAATAGAATTTCATGAAATTAAGACAGCTAATTCTATTAGTTTTCTTCTCCAGCCAACGTTTTTTTTTTTTTCAAAACCAATCATTAATCAAGGTGACTTAGCTGATATCATTTTAGATCGTTGTGCAGTACTTGCTACCATAATTTCTAAAGTTATTTTAAGTGTATTTATATTAACATAACTGAAGTGAGTACACAATGACCAATGACTTTCTTCTTTCAAAAATAGTGGGCAAATGTAGCAAAAGTAGAAGTTAATGTATAATTTTCTACTACTTTGTTGTATCCTTCTTCGGCACAACTTTATAAAATATGCATATTCTAATATCTTAAAATAAAATATGCATACACACTCACACTGTATTGGTTTCTAAGTGTCATTCTAGAACGATTCAATAAATAATCAACTTCGTTGTTAAAGAAAATTTGAAATAAAACTATTCAACATATAAACATATTTGTTCTGATGCTGTCACGGTTAGTAGCGTATACGAACACTCAAAGTCTAATCATTAATTAGATGCTAATTGTCAGTAAAATATCTTAATCACGAATCAACTTATAACTTACTTCTAAAATGTTAATCTACTGCTGTCTTCATGACAGCACACCTGTCTCTCTAAAATGAAGATCGAGGACTGAATTCTAGCTCCTGCCATCAGACATATAGCTCTTCTTAGGACTCTCTTGAAGACGAAAGCAAATTAGCAGCTGAAACATATGACATATAAGAAAATTGGTAATTAGTTCTTAATATTAATAACGTCATATTAACTATCTGTTAATTAAACTTAGGCTATGTCCGATAGCTCCAACCTCATCCTACATATCCTCTTTTTATAACGTGTTTTTATAACAATATTCAACTAGTGATCATTCTTCTTGTAATGAGATATTTCATCTAAAAACATACACTAGATAATCAACCTTTCCCTACAGTCGTTTATATGATAAAGTTCATCAGGTATACATCATTGCTGTTAGGCCGTTGTTTTTTTTACACAAAAATATTAAACAAATAGAGATCCTTTCTACTAAGGATATGTTCAAATGTTTCTACTCTAGAGGGTATTTAGCATATGCAGTCTCTTTTGTTGCTAGTAATTTTGGATAAAGAATCACTCAACAGATATATTTTATTTTTCTAAGGAATATTTTAAACAGAATCTTTCATTAGTTATCTCTTTTCTTAAGATTATCATATATTAAATTAAACTGAAATACTATTATGTCTTAAAATATTCAAATGAATTCGCGCAGTGCTAAAGCTTGTCTAACTAAGCATTTTCACCACTAATCTATGGTATTTCAACTATTAGCTATTTGAACTAGAGTTTTCATAGAGCTGAAACGGCTCTTCGGTTACTCTTTGCAATACAAATAAGAATGAGTGATATTTTCACACTTCTTTTATCCTAAATATGTAAAATATACAAATACAAATATATAAAAGGGTATAATTTGATTGACTCTAAGCCACAGACACACATATATTGAGCAGAAATTCGTTTAAAGAATATGAACTAAACATTTGTTTAAGAAGAATTCATATTCAATCACTGATGTTTGTTTGACATTTATAACTTAAATATAACACAAACAAATTAAAATACTTAAAACAGCTACTTTATCAAACATTACTGCATGTCTAACTTTAGATATTACCTTAAATAATACGATCATTATATAATTAATAATTTTTACTATTGCTGCACACGGGGATCTTCCAGCAGATACTTCTTGCAATGGGTCAGGCGTAATATAATTATAATAAAGCGTTCCTGGACTATGAATCCGGGTATTCATGGTTCGTGTCTCGTGGTCACAAAAACACTTCCGCACTTAGGGGGCCGTGGATACACTATAAAAGATATTGTCAAAGCCCCCTGTTTCATAGTAGATAAGAGTAGCCCAAGAATTGTTGGTGGGTGCATTTGACTAACTGCCTTCCCTCTATGTTTGGTAGCAGACAAGAGTAGCCCAAGAATTGTTGGTGGGTGCATTTGACTAACTGCCTTCCCTCTATGTTTGGTAGCAGACAAGAGTAGCCCAAGAGTTGTTGGTGGGTGCATTTGACTAACTGCCTTCCCTCTATGTTTGGTAGCAGACAAGAGTAGCCCAAGAGTTGTTGGTGGGTGCATTTGACTAACTGCCTTCCCTCTATGTTTGGCAGCAGACAAGAGTAGCCTAAGAGTTGTTGGTGGGTGCATTTGACTAACTGCCTTTCCTCTAATATATGAGTTACAAATTAGGGACGGTTATTCCCGGACAACTATAGTGTCATTTTTGCGAACTTTTTGGAATGCAAACAAAATTTTTATTTCATCTATTACATAGGGATAAGATGTCAAGTCATTTTACTTTCATGATTTCAGAAAAACGCGTAGGTTCAAAAAGTATCAATACAAAAATGATAAAAACCCTATAACCCGAGCACTTTCGAAAGCTGGGTTCCCAGTTTACCCCTGAAGAGAAAAGATCTACCTTTCGAAAGCGCGCGGGTTATATGGTTTTATCATTTTGTATCAAGTCATTTTACTCACTCACTTAATCATTCTACATTGCATAAGTTCAATAATGCTTTTCTTATAAAATTCTAAGACATAACTTTTTATTGTTGGTTCTTCGATGGTCATGGTCTTAAGCGTAGAATAATTACGATGCTTTTTTATTACTTTTTACAAAAATAAAACAAATTACAATGTATATATATATATATATATATAACATATTTTGATAAATAATCTTATTTATAAATCGTCAGAGATATTATTGTCAGCGTTTTATGTGATTCTTTTAAAATTTCTCACGTAATAATAATCGTTATAACAAGATAAAATCACCAAGAAAAGAACTGTTAATGTATCACATCACATGTAACGTCACTTTTTAAAAGAAAGTTATTAACTAGAACAATGTATTGTGTGTAAGATTATTTTTACATAACCAGTTTTTATTTTATAATGCGGTCTTTCACCATCGTAAATTTTATGTAGCGTCATAGAGTCCGTTGGCATTGTTACTGATTTATAACATGAACTATAATGCAAACGTTTTAAACTTTAACACACAATAGAAACACGTTACCCGACAGAATCAGTGAAATGCATTAATGATATATTGCTACCTTAATTTGAAATTTTCGCAAGAATTGCCGATATTACTCATTCTCGTGATGAAAATGCCTTTGAAAATGTGACTTTTGCACTCCCTTTTCACATATCATGGTTTATTACATTTTTCTGTAAATAGCCTGCTGTTTTTTTTTTGTAACTTAAAGTATCGTATTTCTATTCGACTATGGTTCAAGTGTATTTATTTCATAGCTCACGTTTATATTTACATAACATAGTTTGAAAATTTGACGAGAAATTAATTCACGCCACACAGGAGAAATGCTTGTTTGGGCGAAATGTATGTTAAGTTGGTTTATAAATAGTATTTTCCTATTTGAAATTACGTTACTTCTTCTGTCAAAATAAGGAATGCAAGTTTTAATCAGAAACAAGTCATAAAAATGTAACAAAGGAATTGTGGGATATTACCTCATAAATCAAATTAAAACATTCACAATAAAAAAGAGAGATGTACAACGTTTTCAAGAACAAATTTCACGGCGACTTTCATTTTGAAAGAAATATAACACGGTGATGAATGTCGTTAAACATCGCTTGTGCAAATTAATTTTAACTTGAAAACATTATAGAAAGATCTTATAAACATAATAAATGATTTAATTATAAGGCGTAAGTTGTTTAATCTACATATTTCGTCTTCATCGTTGGGACTTAATTAACGTAAACAAAAGCTAAAACTTAACAATTATAAAAAAATGGCCCATTAATCAACTTTGAACGTTTTTTTGTGACAAAACAAAACAAATTAAACATTAATGAGCTTACACAGAAGGTTAGTTGCACTTTATAACAACGATATGCAAAGGGTAATGCAGCGACGTATCGTCGCAGATGCGACATGATTAGTACCCGTATACATGCTTCAACGCAAATTTTCGACCTTTCGGCAATATACCGTATTGGTCCAATCATAGGGCGATCTCAAATATAAGGCGACCCTATTTTTATAAACCATGGGGAAGAAAAAAATGGATATCATGACGTCCTTTCTTAGGCCCACAAAATCAATGCTATAACTTAACAGCCTGCAAGTGGATTAGTTGTAAGAATTAACAATGACTTTCAGCGAACATCTGGCATGCATGAGTAGACGGATGTTATCTGGACATCCAGGACAGGCTAGAGTAGGGGAAGGGGGCCCTTGGTCGGCTGTGATTATAAGACGACTATAAATTTCACAGCCTAATTATTAATGAAAAACATCGCTTTTTAATCGAGTCAATACGATAATACTGCTATTGACAGACTTATGGCTGAAGCATTTTGTCACAGCCCTTTCCGAGAAAAGATATTCGTATAATGAAATTAAAAAAAGATGTAGAACCAAACGACACAAAATTGTGAAAACAGAAAGCTTCAATATTCTTTATGGAAGTAGAAAAAATCGCCCAGCAGAGCGCTTACGACAACATAGGACTCCGAAAATCGAATTCCAAGTTATTGTGGAACAGTGTCTTCGTTCCCAAGTGAAAGCAATGGTAACGAAAGATAACACTCTTAGTCAAAAGACTACTGCAACGAAAATGGAAATACGTTCTGGTATCATTAAACATATGGCAATAAAATATTTGAAGAGGGTGTGACAGTTCACATGCTTTCAAGCACATTTCGAAATCAACTCTGAAGAAAGTTCGTTTTCAAAATGTTGCCTCAACAGCAACGATAAAAAAAATCATGCTCCTATATGCCCTGTTGGTGTCTAAGGAGAAAATAATAATTTTCATTATATCAGAGAGCCATAAGCATTTATATTTGCTTAAGAATTGAATTAAAGTTTCTGCTCTACTTCTTGGTTTGTTTGTTTAGCACGAAGCTACACAATAGGCTATCTGTGTTGTTTCCACCACAGACTTATCGCTGAGCTAATGGGAGACAAATACTTCTTACGTTATTAATCAAGACATTTTGTGCTTTCTTTATTGGTTACTTTCATGTAGTTAAGAACAATGACTTCAGAAATTCATTTATTAACCTGTTACATTTCTTGAAGATTTCTACATTATTTACAAGCTAATAATAAATTACATAAACGCTGGTTGTATTCAGGTATATTTATTGTTCAGTAAAGACTGGTATGAAACAACTAGCTTCCCTGCTTATCACGCTATTTTTTCCACTTTTAAAAATAAGTAATATTCTAAATGCTTATAATAACATTCATGACTTGTAGGTAATGAAAATAATTGTATTAATGTACATGAGATTGTGGCTTTCAATGTTACCACTAATGTTCCTCGATGGCTCAGTGATTAAGCTTGAGGCCTTATAACGCTGAAATTTGTCATTTTCATCTCCACACAGATATAGCGCAAGTAGCCCGTGTGTAGAAGTTTGGGTCTAAAACAAACAATCTTGCTACTAATGCTGTTTCAAAACATGCTTTTCATGTTACAGTTACTTATACTGAAAGTATTTTCCAAGATCTGGCAATAATGATAAATTTCTTGGCTTATTCACTTAATAATGTGAATAAATACTCTGCCAGAAACTTCACGTAGACAGAGAGTCACTAAATAGTTATCAAAGGATATAGTTATTGCTGTTTCTAATAAAGCAAAAAGCTACACAATGGGCTATCTGTGCTCTGCCACCACGGGTATCATAACCCTGGTTCTAGCGCTGTTAGTCCACAGACATGCCGCTGTGCCACTGGGGGGGCTGCTGTTTGTCACTCATTATTGTTATTGATATTGAAAGGTATTGTTGGAATATTGTATTTGTTGTATTTTTTTGGAATTAGTTTTTTCTTTCTGGTTCTTTTTCTTGATTACAATATTATTGTTTTATTAATATTTATGATAAACTGTTTATTAATATTGGTGTGAAGTCTTGGCCAATCAAATGTTTATTAACTGTGTTTTGGTAAGTGTTTTTGTTGTTGAAACCTGATTTTAGCGACGTGTACATTTCAGACCGTTAAAATAACAATTCTATTGACTTTGCTCATTCTAAGAACCCTAATAATACAATATTCTATAACATATCGTTATTACTTTTAATTTAAATTTTACAAATTAATCGTCGGTATTTTCATGAGAGCAAATTATTCACCTAACGTGGCTAAATGGTAAGTTAATGGTATTTATATATATATATATTTGAAAGCATATTTACTTAAAAGCAAAAATTCAGATTGAATTATTTAACTTACGAATAATTTGGTGGTACAGTTAGTTTAAATAACTAAATCTTAAACTATTTTATTGCAATTATTTTGCAATTTTACTTACAGTTAAAAATGTTCAAGTAACAAATATTTGTATAAAATTACTAAAAATCTTCAAGTAAATACATTAGGTTTTTCATTTGTACCAATACCTTTTTTAAATAAACAAACATCTAGACGATCAATCAACTTTCATACATGTATATCACGTTAATACTGAGTACCTAGCACATGTTTTAATAGCATGCTTTATCAAGTTAACACTGAGTACCTAGCACATGTTTTAACATCATGCTAGGCCCGGCATGGCCAGGTGGATAAGGCGCTCGACTCGCAATCTGAGGGTCGCGGGTTCGAATCCCCGTCCCACCAAACATGCTCGCCCTTTCAGCCGTGGGGGCGTTATAATGCGACGGTCAATCCGACT